>NW_026020043.1:216818-278085 GCF_900185275.1 Solanum verrucosum
TTGTGGTGTTGTCGGAATTCTCTGTAGACCTCCAGTTTCTGGTAAATATACTGATTCAACTACTGTCCCATTTCTAGTTCTTGAGAAAATTTGGGTTTTGATTGCATGTTGATATTGTGTTGTTCCCGAGCCACGAATTGTGTCCCATTTTGGGACATGAGCTGGGGGAACTGGTTAGGACCGACTTTTGAGGTTAATTCCCGAATTTCCAGCGCGGGTCCTAGTTTACCTGTTTTGACCCCAAAATTGGTCGGTCTCCATTTGTTGTGATTTTGGTGTCTAAACGACCGTAATAACGTTATGCCTCTACTTTTGATAGTGGGGCTGCATTTCGAGACCATTCGAAAAGGGAAAGCTCCGAAGAAGTGATTTTGGAGCGCATGTGATCGGCCTACAGGTAGGCTACGAATTTCCTCTCTTAGATTGAGCTTGAGAGTGTGAATGCACGTTGATTAGTTGGGATTTGGGTTGGTAGTTATTGAATCATGCATAGGTGTTTAGAAATCATGTTTTTTGCCTATTTCGAGAATAATCGGGTAACTGTGAGCATGCTTTGTGTTATTAATTGATCCTCCTCGCTATGTAAAGTGCTTACATGCTTAATTATTGTTTATTTTAAGCATGTTGGGCCTTAGTTTAGGTTTGACTAGGGCTTGCCTTAGAAATACATGATTCGGATCTGATAGGCCTTAGTTTTACCCCGACATCACTCGGCCGGCTTAGATCCCTGTAGACTGGTGTAGCAGAATTGAGTCTGATAGTTTGGGCATTAGCTAGATGATACACTTGCTCTGATGATAGTTATCCTTATTTACCGGATGTTACGGCTTCACGTGTTAAGTCAGCAACGCTAGTTTTGCTTCGCGATTTGAATTTGATTTTCGATTCGGTTCTAAGGACTTTCATTGATTGGCTAAGTATGAACGGCGTTCCATGGACATTTATGAGCGTGGATCGATTAAGACTCTTTCAGCAGCTACATTGGCACATTTATAGAGCATCCGGTTTAAGGTCCGGCCTCTATTGCCCAGATACGTATATAGAGCATCCGGTTAGAGTTCCGGCCTCTATTGCCCAGATACTTATATAGAGCATCCAGTTAGAGTTCCGGCCTTTATTGCCTAGATACTTATATAGAATATTTGGTTAGAGTTTCGGCCTCTATTTCCCAGATACCTATACAGAGCATCCAGTTAGAGTTCTGGCATCAGATACTTTATACTTGTGATTGGTTACTTGGGTACTTCTGGTGAGCATCCGGTTCGAGGTCCGGCCTCTGTACTGTCAGATTCTACTAATTGGGGTTGAGGTTCTGGTTCGATATTCTCCGTTCTTGGGTTCTTATATGTAATTCCCTTTAGTTATAGTTGTTCTGTGTACTTGTCGAGCTTTTGGGGGTTCGTTCGGGATTTTATTTAACTTGCGCACGAGTGTACCTTCTGGGCTTATGGGGTCCAGTTAGGTGTAGTTAGCTTATAGAGTACTTTAATAAGTTCTTTCTACACTCGTGTGCATTCCATTGTTAGTTAGATTTTCGTTCTTGACTTTGGTTTGTGTTATTCCTTCTTTTCATATTGCCTTTACTTTTCAAGTTCAGTCGGCCTATGATTCCTACTGGGTACCTGTTCTTTTGGTACTCATGCTACGCTCTGCATCTGTTTCGTGATGCAGGTCCGAGCACCAATGGCCAGCATTTATCTAGTTTGAAGTAGTCTGATCCGAAGACGGGGGTGAGCACATGGCGTTTTGTACTATTTCAGTCTCCATCTGTGTATATAGACTTGTCTTTTACCTTTCGAGACAGTCCAGTCTCTGTGGTCCACTTTTGGGACCTGTACTCGTTTTGTTAGTAGCTCTGTACTAGTGACTTCCAGGTTCTGGGAGGGATCTTTATTTGTATATATGTTTTGGTTTGCTTCCGCCTGTTTATATTGTTATTTAAATTTTGCCTACTCTTGTTTAGTTTCTGCCCTCAGGCCCATTACTTGTTGTTCAGGGTTACTGGTTGGCTTACCTACTAGTGGGTTATAGTAGGTGCCATCATGACTAGAGGAATCGGGTCGTGACAGTCTCGTCCGCTCTTCCTATTGGTGCAGTACACTACACTTTTCACCTAGTACTTGTCGTGACAGCTTCATAGTTATACCCCATTTGAATCTGGACGAGAGCACTCTCCAAGGGACCAAGTCCCTGCATTTGTGAGGATCATCAAAACACTTAGAATATAACAGGCCTTTTCTGTATTTAAAATAATATAAATAACCATACTTGGTCTATCTCGATTCCCATTGGTCGGTATGCTATTCGGAACAAACCTTTGTCCATGTAATCTTGAATCAGATTCTTGAAATTTACACAATTATTTGTAGAGTGAGTCCATTTCTCATGCCATTTTTAGGAGGAGATGACTATTGTGGAAGCACGGAGCAAGAGCAAAGGAAAAATTCTCTTAGGGTTAACTCTTCTTCTCTTTACTTAGCATTATTTCTTGTTTATAACATGAATTATAGCTTTTGTAATCAGATTGGAGTGGCTAAAAGCCCTCTTTCTAGGGTTATGGCCATAGTATGAACTTCGTCTTGTATTATATAGTTGTTATTGAGATTTTCTACCATATATTTTGTTCTCTTAATCTTCTACTTACTATTATGTTAATTTGTGATCAATAGGATAAATGGTAATCTCTAACTTGAGAGAGGAAAGTTGGAGATAGAACTAGATTAAGGGGAGTAGGATGCATTCTGCTAAAAGGATTTGCAGCTCGGATAGTTTGACCTAATTGGCTCCCATACAGGAGATATAAATGCATTCATATTAGTCATGGCCACCATCACTTAAAAATATAGGTGTGAGGCTAATCTGGGTAGACGGTTAAAGGCTCAAGAGAATGACTATAATATCAACTTTGTGAGTTAGCGAAACGGTAGAAATTCGCATAGCAATTGTATATATATATGAAGAGATTATGCAAGCGCCATAGCGCAATGCATTATCTTTTCTTATGAACAACCTCTATTACATCAATTTTATTTACCTATCTTGTTTTAGTTATAATAAATAGTGTAGTATAGTATTGAAAATTTGAGATATTTTTTGTTATTTTTGTTGTTACAGGTGTTAATCTTAGTTGTTGTGGGTAGATGACAACTTTTCTGCAAAACTATGACATGAGGCAAACCCGTCCAAAGTTGAAGGAAATCTATATCCGTTCCAACCGAAACCCAAAAGGTTCCTTTACCAGAGGTTGAAGGAGAAAGCCTTGTTGCAAGTGCATCGCAACCCACCACTTGCAGTACTGACAGCTCAACCACAAGCCCCAATCGCAATACGCGAAGTGGTAATCCCACTAGTAGAAAATGTAAACTATAATATTATAAAACCTAACATTATTAGAAGATGGGAGCTGGAGTAGAATATGGTCCAATTATTGCACACAAACGAGAAGTTCACATGCTTACCATAAGAAGATCCATAGGCTCATCTCTAGAATTTCCTATAGATCGCAAATACTTACATCACACAGGATGTTTGATCGGAATGTGAGACTCACTCTATTTCTGTCCTCTTTGTCAGGGGAAGCCAAGAGGTGGATTACAGTTGAACCTACCAACTCTATCACATCATGGGATGATTTGTCAAAAATGTTTCTTGCAAGGTTCTTTCCATCTGGGAAGGGAGCTAAATTAAATAGTGAGATCTTGGATTTTAGGTAGATGAAATGTGAAGGCTTTAGATATTCATTCTAAGCCTTAATCAGGTTGGCGGCCAGTAACCCTTAGTGGACCAGTGAGTCCAATAAAAGATGCAGTGAAGATATTCTAGAGGTTGATGGGATGACTAGTATACAAGCACAAATTGCAGCGATGAACAACTTTAGCCAATTGACCAAATTTTTTATGGGTCAAACGTAGGTGCAAGCTCAAGTTTAGTGTGTTCAACAATCTCAGTTGTTTTGTGAAGCCTGTGAAGGTGATAATTCAACAAATATGTGTAGATCTAACCCAGAATCCATACATTTTGTGGGAAATGCAAGTAGAGGCACATGAAACTAAAATTCCAGGAACAACTATAGCCCGATTGGAGGAACCACCCAAATTTCTCATGGTAATATCATTCAGGGCCAACTAGATGGGATTAAAGAGAGATTGAAGATATTATTAGATGAGCGGCAAATTCAATCAGCTACTGCTAACAAACACGACTTGGCAATTTTTAGTCTTGAATGAAAGATGGGTCAGATTATTGGAGTGCAGAATACTAGGGCCCAAGGAAGCCTACCTAGCAATGTAAATCTTAATCCAAAGCCATTTAATGTTGTGGTTACAAAAAGTGGTAAGGATTTCCACAGAGGAGGAAACATTTGTACAACCAATCCTTCAAACCCAAGGACTTTCAACCAGGCAGTACGAGGTCATGGTGCACAATTTTTGGGAAATAGACTTTTGTTTTTCAACTCGTGACCAGATCTCCTCTCTCTTGACAAGAGAACAATAACTAGTGATAGTGAACTCCAAACTTCTAATGAATTCTCATCTGGTCACGTAATTTGCACTTTCACTAGTAGTAAAGTAGCGATGAGAAGTTAAGAAAGTTCCTTCGCACATTTAAGATGAAAAGTATAACATTCAGCACAAAAGCACTTGAGTCAGAGCACTATTTAAAAAGGATGCACTAGTGTTAAAGCATGGATCACAAGCTCCAAAAATGACGATTAGCCCCAATATATCAAGGATCTGATAGCAACAGAGAATCTCAAATTACAATTTGCTTCAACCTAGGAACAAGTCCAGCATGGAGTAACTAGTTTTATCTGTAGTTCTAATCTATACAATTGTTCTTCTGAGGGAATGACAAATTGTCTTGCCATCAAAATAAGTAACCACAACAAGTTCAAAAACAAGGTGTTGAATATAGTACAGACTACAGACACAAAAGAATAGTGTGCCAACAAAACCAAGTGATCACAAAGTTTGGGCCAATGTTAAGTGATACATTTGCTCAAATTGGACTTAATTTCAGTCTTGACATCAACCTGATCAAGAATCTTATGCAAGGGAAGTGAAGCCCCCTCAACATTTGCACGATGGAGGGGCCTATTCAATGCAAAAAAAGAAATGTTAGCACACACTAGTATCAAAATGCAAATTGCCATCATATTTAATGATGGTACAGACTGTCTTCACTGAAATATTTTTGCCTCAAATCTTTATGATTCTTAACCTTTAAAATGTTAAAGCAAATAGCAATTTTTCCTTCCTTCCAAAAGAAATAGATGATCGAAAAAGTAAACAAGTTGCACTCCAATTTACTAAATGTAACTCCATGACGTTGTCTCAGTAAGAAAAATATTTTGAAACATCTCAAACATCACTTATAACTATGGTTATCAAATAAACGCCAAAATCATATAGAATTTGGAGCTATAAGATTACACAAAGGGGGAAGAATAGATATTAAAAGAGCATAATGGCACAAGACGACTATCATCTCAAGCTTTAGGACAATTTTTCTTTAATAATTAATATGGCATAAAATTGTATAGATGTGCAGAGTGAATGCAGAAAGGGACCTATAGATTCAATCCAATGAATTCATGTCTTCAAGAGTAACATGAGCTTCACCCTACGGAAACACAAAAATGTTAGTCTCAGAACACCACCTTCCTACCAACCCAAAAATCAGATTTTGATCCGTCTAGACTCTATACACTGAACTCTTGACAGCTCTGTAAATTTCGGCAGCTTTCCGTACAGGGTGATGGATAGCCTCCATTCTTTCAACCCATTATTTTCATTTCATTTATTAATCCATTCATATATTACAACCATGAAAGGAGACTTTCAATGAAATGGAAAAAATGGGTTGAAACGATGGAGGCTATCCACCACCCTGTATGGAAAGCTGAAGGAATTTACGGAGCTGTCAAGAGTTCAATATATAGAGTCCAGACGGATCAAAATTTAATTTTTGGGTTGGTAGAAAGGTGGTGTTTTAAGACTAACACTTTTGTGTTTCTGGGGGGTGAAGCTACTGTTACTCGTGAAGCCATGAATTCAATGATTTGAACCTATTTTTATCCAAGACGATTGAAAATAATAAAATTTCAAACGGACCATGCACAAAGATACATTGGTCTCCCTCCACCTACAGGAACATCCCTTAGGAGGTTGAAATTCACAAACATCAAGAGCACCACAACATCAACCATAAATAAGGCTTGACTAGTTATTTAGCCACAAAATATAGTAATATCAATTCCAAACCAAATAAACCCTCACAGAGAGCAATCCCACAGAGCGCTTCCAAATTAAACAACTCTAAATGCTGGAAAACAATTGAAACCAGCAAACCCAACCAGAAATAGATAAACAAAAAATCAAAGCAGACCTTGGTACCAAATATTGAAGCAACAGAGACAAATAGGGACTGGAGAAGCAGTGGATCCAACACAACAACAAAAAGAGTGATCAGAGTAAACAATTGAAATCCAGTCTACAAAAGAAAAAAAAATTCTGAAAGATCTTCGCCCTTTGCCAAATGTGAGGGAAACTGGTAACTCATGGATGAGTGACCCAAAGTAGAAAAAAACAACGAAACCTTAACTTGGTTATGATACCATGTCTTTCATAAGGTATGGAGAATAATTTGTATATTACTCAAAGAGAACAAGGATATAAATACATGAAGAGAACAAACTAACTATGATGACTAAATATTCAAATCCCTAAAATTCAATTGTATTATCTATATCAGTAATATTCAGATTTTGTAACACTAATAATATGGAGAAATAAATTAGGGTGGGAGTACCCGGTAGAAATTAGCCGTGTTGAGAGAGGTGAAAATGCATTAAAATCAGTAGAAACAAATTAAGCATAGAATTTCAATTGCTACAAGGAGAAAACCACTATAGGAACGCTAACACAAGGTAGAGGGTGGAGAGGACACAAATGGAGCAATGACATGTATTCAGAACATATAGTGATGAAATATGACATGAGAAGAATCTTGCTAACTCTTAGGAAACAAGATCTGGTATCATTGTTGGGAGTACCCATTTTGCATTATAGAAACTATAGAAGGGGTCAAAGATGTGAATCGTTCAGTTACTAATCCAGATGGACTAAATGCAAGATTCTCAAAATGTAGCCATCATTGAAGACAATGAACATGTATAGATACAAACCTGATGAAATGGATAAAGATGATATTGCTTCAGTGGAAGCTTTAAACTTGTGCAGCAAGTTCCCCGACGTGGAATCAATTTTGCAAACCAGTCCATCAACACCAGCCGTTTAAATGAATGAACCATGTGAAGTCCAAGAGAGGGCCCAACATGAGCACAAAGGAGAGCTAAAATTTCAGCCCAAAGTGTGTTGAATTCTCGCCAAACAATGGCTGAAAATAACAACAATATAGAGCCCAATTATAAGATGAAGTCATGTAGGCTTTGGGTGCAAATTTTCCAATTTTCTCCTTATTCATGTTAGCTAATTTTAGGAAGACGTTTGATATTTTTTTTATATGTTTTCCTAATTTAAAGTTTCATAGTTGAAAAGTTTTCTAATTCAAAGTAGGATTTGAATCTCATGCTATTTGGTATAGGTTTCTCTTATATGTAGGGGTGTATTTGGTTATTTTCATAAGACATGATTAATATAATTTGAGAGGTTTCTCTCCTTTAGACCTTTGTGTTGGTGACTATGAATTTATCTTACAACATTATAAGAAACGATTCTTTAAAGGTAAGTTAAATTCTTAACTTTATATCTTTGGTTTCTATTAGAGTAATTAAAGAAGGTAATTAGTCGTATATTAATCGCTGTCTCTAATTTCTTTGAAATAGGGGTCTCCACCACTTTTGATCTAAGTTCTTGAATTGACTTTATTAATGTCATAATTAGTTTTAGTCTGCTAATTTTAAATACTAAGATAACTCAAGTTCTTAGCACTTCATTTTAAAATTTGAGAATTTTAAACTATAAAGCATTTTGTTCTCAAGTTTACTTGAGCTACTTTGTTCTTAAGCAACAAAACAAGCTCATAATCTAGATTCTAAATTCAACTATTTCTTATTGTTCTTGCACTCATTTATCGTTCCACTGTTGTCATCTATTATATAATAAGGTCAATTTTATCCGTATGCCTTTAAACCACCCTTAGAAATTTAATTGTACCATTTTACGGTAAACAACATCATAAAAAATGAAAAAAAAAGAACTAAAAGGCACAACATATACATGCATGAAACAAAGTTCATAACTTTCCTTCCCCAAATTCTAAGTTGTTAGGTGTAAACTGTGTTTAAGATAACTTCTCCCCTTTCTGCCCTCTCTCACACTCGAGGTAATGCTGCAAGATATGATTTTAGTTTGTCACTTTTCCCTCATCAAGAGTCAATTTCCCTAACTTTTGGAGGTAAATATGACAACATTAATTATTTTTTCCTAAAAGTAAAAGTTGAATAGCAGGAAACTGTACGAAAATTATAATTAGCTACAATTATTCAGGTACAAAAAATGGTGAAAATAATTAATTAATACTAGCGAAAATTCACTTGAGGGAAAAATATTACCTTGACACGGTCATCACCGGAGTTGATAGCAAAGAAGTTCAAAGAGGGACTGAAACAAGTCAAGATGTCCCTAATATTTGATGTTCCCACTACTGAAATGAAGCTTAGGTTAAGAACTTTGGCTTGTGGTGGCGTGTTGAACGGTGGAAAACGGGGGTGGCCACTGAATAGAGAAATAACAAAGTTTTTTACTTGCGCGCTGAAACAATGTGGCTTCAAATTTTTATACTTATATTTTGGTTTTTGTGTGTGGTTGGGGGAGGGCCGGAGGGGGTTGTGTTTTATTTATGTACCTAACTCTTATTTAGTCATGGATTTCAAAGTTGAAAATCGAAATTTGAGTTTTTTAAATTGAGGTTTTGTCAATGGAAGATCCAAAGATTCTAACACTATTTTGACCTAATTTTTGGGAACTTGAAAATATTTGAAGATCAAATTTTCAAAATCTGATCAAATTTCATGGTCAAACATATATTTGAAGATGAATTTTCAAAACTTACTCCCAAAATTTTGTTAGAAATTTTACGGAAATACTATATCATGGGATAGATGAGGTGATCTTATCTATGTTGAGGCCAAGAACATAGGGATAGCTACAAATATGGAGGCAGAGGTGAGAGCAGTCTGGGAAGCTCTACAATTTTGCATCAAGAAAAATATGAATCATGTTCATCTAGGATCTGATTCCCTAATATTAAAATACATGATCACTAGGAGTTGGAAAATACCTTGTGAGTTAGCAGAAATGATGGAGGAAATATATGACATGGTGGAGAAAATCAGAGTACATATTTCACATATTTTTAAAGAAGCAAATCAATTGGCAGACTACATAGCAAATTCAGTAATAAATAAAGAAGAAATAAAGACATTTCAGAATTTCATTCAGTAACCAAGTTTGGGAAGAAAGATTTTTAACATAGATAAACAACAGATCCCTTCAGTTCGCATCAAGAAAAGGAGAATTAACACTAACAACAATGGACATCATGCTTTTTTACAGATCAGAAGACACATTGTTTCACAACTATGATATTTACAGGTTAGATATTAGCTATGTTAGGAGCAAAAAAGTTGTTGAGGAACCTATCCTATTTCTAAGCTATGACAACTAGCAAAAAGGGACACAGGGACCAGAAAAAAGCGAGAGTACAGAGGACAAATCTGATTTCAAAACAAGCTTCCAGCAAAAAGATGAAGCGAGGGAGCTACAAGATCTACTTCTATTTTGTTTCACCTGCAAAATAAAGAGAATCAAAATAGGAATAGAAGCAACAGGGAAGATGGCAATAGCGAGTCACTTACACAGATTTGCATGGAGGAAGCACAAGGCACATACTCTCGTTCAATTTCTTCACGAACTCAGGCTTTCTAACCAAACAACACACCTACAAAGAAAACATTGTCAATTGCGAAGAAGGAGCAACAACTCAACATGGAAAGAAGGAGGTGTACCTTTGAGAGATGATATTTCCAGCATCCATCACAAGTCGGACATGAAGGATGTTTATCACCCAAAGAAGGAAAAACATCAAGTCGGAGCAAGGGGACAACGACAAACATTGGGATAGAGGCGAGCTGAGAAAGAGGAGAGGAAGAGAAAGAAAGGAGAACAGGATAGTTCATTTAGAAAACCCTAGTATTAGGGTAATGTCTTTATCCACTTGGTTTTGCCAATTTGGGCCGATCAGGTTGAACCTTTTATTAATGATGTTTGGCCCAGTTATTTAATTAATAATATGGATCTTGAGTCCAAATTTAAATTTTAAAAAAAAAATTCTCCAACACTTGAGGCATGTAAAAAATACTATCTTTAAAGATATATCATTTGATTGTATTCTTGTATTCAACAAGCTCTTCTTATATATACAAAAGTTAAAATCTAACAAAACCTCTAGTAGGAAAAAGAAAATTCAGCATACTAGAACATATGAGGAATTAATATGTTTCTATCTTCTCTTTTTCTCCCCAAAGAGAGAATACAATAAGCATATATAGGTGTGAAAAAACTCAAAATGATCACAACGGGAGTAAATGAGATAGGTAATGATGGGAAAATATTACAAATATCAATTGCAACATTAATATTTGAATCAGAAGTAATGACCAATCTTTAATGGATAAATATAAATATTAGTTATTAAGGCAATAAATGGTCATTTCAAATGTAGTAATAGAATTATTTGAGATACTCCTATTAAATAACATTTGTAAAACAAATTTATGGTCAAATACTAACTTAAATTGAAAAAGAAAAGTGCAGTCCCTACTCCAGCTTCTTTAACCTTTTCCCTTCATCGTCTCATTTCCCCCCCCCCCCCTTTAATTACTTCTTATGATTAAATTTAATTAGATAATGTTTGATCCTTATATAAGTTTAATTTAAGAAAAATATAAATATTATCAGATATTGAACTTTAAAAATTAAGAGAAGCCAAAGCGAATTTATTATTTTTGAGATTTAGATTTTATTTAACTATTAAAAGTGATGAAATAGCTATTAAAAATTATGTATCAAAATTATAATCAAAATTTAAAATTCACTTGGATCAATTTTAAAATAAAAATATATTATTGATTTTTTTACATAATATATTATCGTGATTATCATAATTTGGATTATGAAGATTTCAATAGTAAATATTTGAAAAAACTAGTGTCTCTCCAAGCATAAACTAAAAATTTTGAAAGAATTATAGTATATATTTGAAATAAATTATGTGACCTTCAAGTATTTATTGAAATTCTTGAAGAATCAACATAACTTATTGTTAAAGCACCTACACTTACATTATTTTGAGTTTTTGCCAAAATCATCCTTAAACTATACCTCAAACTTAAACTATATCCTTAAAGTAGTATTCCTAGTAGAAAACATCCTTCAAGTATTTAAAACTGAACAATTTTCATCCTTCTACTTGAATTTATCAGAAAACTAACAGATCCCACAAAAATCAAATCATCCCTTCGTAATTATTATTCTTAGATACGCCAAAAATTCTATTGTGAACTTTTTCGTTATTTCACTTTAGCATTATGCAAAATCTTTTAATTTGAAATTTTTTTTCCATTTATTTTTCATGTAATTTGATATTAAATATATGATTAGTTGAAATATGTTTCTTCTCAATTGAATATGCTAGAAGTGGCATTTGTTGGAGACTTCCGCTTCTAATCATGTAGAATGAAACTCACATGCGAGACATAATCAATATTTTGATCATTTCAATATCAGATTGGCCCCAAAATTTATTATTTAAATACAGTTTGGCTATGAAAAAGGTAAAGATAATTAAGCTCCAGTTTTTTTCCATTACTAAATGAGAAAAAGAGCAAATCATGTATCCTCACCTTCCAAACATTTTTTTTGTTTCTGTAAGCAATAATGTCTAAGATTCTTAATAAAAAAAAATTCAGGAACTTCTTATAGGAGGTCATGAAATTATGCAGGAAAACTTTTGTTGATGGTCATGTGAACTGGTCCTGTTTTTGTTGGATCCCTTAGTTTTTTGACGATATCTAACAGAAGAATGAAAATTGTTCACTTTTAAATACTTGAGGGATGTTTTCTGCTAATAATGATATTTTAAAGATGTAGTGTAAGTTTGAGGTATAGTTTAAGGATGTTTTTGACCAAAAACTCCATTATTTTCATCTCCAATTTTAATATTGTAACAACAGGGTGATCCTTTGAAAGCAAACAACATGTCGATTTCTTTTTGCTACTATCTAACTTCCAAATTGCTACATGTCGATCCTACACAGGGGTGGCAACTCTTTGGAGAGTCCAAGCAACATAGTGACACTCACAGGGTGGTATTGATTTAGTGGAAGCTTTAAACTTGTGCAGTAAATTCCCTCGCATGGAATCAATTTTGCAAACCAGTACATAAGCACCAACCGTTTAAATCAATGAACCATGCGAAGGGAATGAGATGGCATTGACACCACTGCTCATAAGCGTCGAATTTCAATCAATGCAGGGGAGATATGCCATATCATAATTTTAATAGATGATAATATTTAGATAAATATAGTAAAATTCAACTTTGAGCTGTGAGAACGATAGATATAAAAAGACCAGAGAAAAGCTTCAAGATGAAGACAGTACAAGATCTGTGATCTACAAGTCATTACTACTTCTGCTAATAATTTTTTTATGACTAATAGTTTTGCTTCACTTTTACAAGTTCAGGATTCCCAGAAACTAGAGTTGCAGCATAAAGCCATAAATTAAGGAAGTCACAACAAAAGTAGTAAGCAACTAATGACATTAGAAAAACAAGAGTGAAACATTGGAAAATTTTACAAAAATTTCATAAAAAATCTCCCTTCTTGAAAGTTGGACACATGTGCTAGACATCAAACTCCAAACCTCTCTACTGGGTAACTCTACGAATTAAACTTAGGCAGATGGGTAAAAATCACATAGTTTATCCTAATTGGCTCCCATACATGAGATATAAATGCATTTAGATTAGTTATGGCCATCATCACTTAACAATATAGGTCATAGGTGAGAGGCTAATATGGGTAGACAGTTAAAGGGTCAGGAAACCATGATTATAATATCAACCTTGTGAGTCAGTGAAATTATAGAAATTAGCATAGCAATTGCATATACATATGAAGAGAATACATGTCACGCCCCAAGCCTACACCCTGGGAAAGACTGACACTCGAGAACCATTGATAGCCCCAAGTGAACCCTTAGTCTAGCTTAATACTCAGCGGAAGACTTTACTCAAGAAAGATAAATTCATGAAATAAACTATAATGTTATAAAGAAACATTCAACTGGCCCATAATGAAACTAAGTCTCAACATAAACAGAATGAAAATGAAAAGACTAATGAACTATAACATTCTGTCTATGAAGCCTCTAATACTATGAGGAATGTCGGGACAAGATCCCCAATCATCCTAACAACTGATATGATAAAGCAATATAAAAAGGGATCTTCCGGAAAGTAAGGAGGCTCACCAACTGACTCTAAAATGTTCGACTGGATCAACGAAGAGTTGGCTGCTGATCCTGGTTACTTGTATCTGCATCATAAAACGATGCAGGCCAAATGGCGTCAGTACATCGAATGTACAAGAATGTGAGGGGAATTCTAAACAAAACGTAAGCTTGAACTGGAATGTGAATGAAATACTTACCTCAACTTTACTCAACTCATGAATACTCAACTCAATGCAGAAATAAAACAGCAATAAATATGTAGTTTATTTAAAGCATTTAAAATAGTAGATAACATCTCAAAGTATTGGAAAATACAATAATATCTCTGATTAGGAGATTCTCTAACCGACAACCATCACTATGAGCTATGTGAAGATACAACGTCTCGTCCACGCTGCTAGAACTATCCTATAACTTGTCGGGATATAGAACGCCTCAACTAAGTGGATCCACTAAGCTATGCTTAAAATCATTAAGGAATCATCTAAAAGGTATGATCCTTTCTACCCAAGTTGGCTATGTGGTTTATGGAGACTTGAGTTATTATGAACTCATCCCCATATCGATGCTTAATACAACTCCCAAAATATACCCAGCTCATATGTTTAAAAACATAACTCTTTCTCTGTGTTTTGAGATTATTACTCAAAACTAGCTCAAAAGCTCTCTTGGAAATCAGTGTTTCCTCTCTTGTTTAAATGTGAAATATTTACTCTTTGGGAATACTTAGTTCCCATATAATCTTTTAAAGAAAATGAACTTCACTCTCACTCTTACTCAATTCAATGCTCAAGTCTTAAAACAAGTTTAAACATTTGGAAAAGACTCTAAGAACTCTTTAGACTTGGCTCTTAACTTTTCTTAAATTTGAATTTATGGATTCAAGGTTATGACTTGTGTTTATGGATGATTTCTAGATGTTTAGAAGTCATTTAGAGTAGTTAGAATCGATAGGAAGTGTTAGTACACCTTAGAAGGACTCACACGGGCTAAACGATGAAAATTGGGTGGGGGCAGGCGACCTTGGCGCACTACTAGCACGGGGCGCCGGCCCCTAAAGTTCATAGACCTCCAAATGCACGCCACGCCAGCCCCTGCAGGTGCATTAGTGGCGCTTCGCGTCAGACCTCCCCCGGGTGTTCCCGACGAAATTTTCAACTCGTTTTCTGATCTTAATTCGATTATTTTTCTCAATTTCTCTTTAGATTTGGTTACCCAATACATGTACCCAAGAATCTAACTCGAAATAACTCTTAAAATCGATAAGACTATCTCAAGAAACTCATCATTCACATCCAAGTTCAAGAATGAAGGCAATTTCAAGAACACAACTCAAGAACATCAAATCTTGAACTTTTTAGGATGAAATATGCTAAAATTAACATGATTGGTGCGTGGGTGAACGAACCCAATGCTATGTGAACTCACATACCTCTTTAGGGATCAACCCTTGGCGAAACGACCTTCGATTCCGCAAGAAATCTCCAAGAACGCCTTGATTTTTCTCCTTTTCTCATCTTCTTGAACTATTCTCTAACCCTAGGCTTTAATTTGGATTACATAAACTGAACCAAATCAGTTTAGACCCCTAATTAAATACTAAAAATGAATTAACTTAATTGGGTAAAGAAAAGACCAAAATACCCCTCTTAAATTCGGGTAACTTTCCTTAAATAGACAACTGAACTTCAAACGGGCATATCTCCCAGATACGAGCTCAAAAATTAGCAAACTCAGTAACGTTGGAAAGAGGATTCCAAGACCTTTCATTTGATATCTTATTAGCCAACTCATCTTGTACTAAAAGTTATGGTCATTTGAAGTTGACCCAAAACATATACTTAGCATAACTTGCCAAAATTTACTCTTTCCAAAAATAGTTCTTTCTAATTTTAGTTCTTTCTAGGGTGGGATGTTACATTACGCAAGCGCCATAGCCCTATGTATTATCTTCTCTATGAAAAACCTCTATGATATCAATCTTATCTACATGTCTTGTTTTAGTTATAATAAGTAGTGTAGTAGAAACAAACCAATCAAACTCTTTGAATTGGACAACACTTGTTAATACAAATATAATGGAATAAATCAACTACTTGTTAGCGATTTAGTCCCCATGGAATCGATACAACCGATTCTTTATAATCACTTTATTACTTGACGACCACGTACACTTGCGTGTGTTGTTGGGAGACAACAAGGTTTTAGCGTCGTTGTAGGGGACTTAAAGTAGTGAAATGTTTGAGACATTTTTTTTTTATTGTTACAGGGGTTAACAGATTGATCTTAGCTCTTGTGGTTGTAGATGGCAAGTTTTATGCAAAACTCTGACAGCGAGGCAAACCCCTCCGAAGTTGAAGGAAACCTAACTCCATTCCAACCGAAACCCAAAAGGTTCCCTCATGAGAGGTTGAAGACTTGAAGGAGCAAGCCTTGTTGCATGTGCACCAAAATTCCCAATCGCAGTACGTGAAGTGGCAGTCCCACTAGTAGAAAATGTGAACTCTAATATTGTAAAACCTAACATTACTGGAAGATGGGAGCTGAAGTATAATATGGTGCAACTATTGCACACAAACGAGCAGTTCACATGCTTACCATATGAGGACCCGCAAGCTCATCTCTAGAATATCTTAGAGATCGCAAATAGTTACATCACACAAGATATCTATCGGAATGTGAGACTCATCATTTTTCTGTTCTCTCTATTAGGAGAAGCCAAGAGGTGGCTTACAGTTGAACCTACCAACTGTATCACATCATGAGCTGATTTGGAGAAAAAGTTTCTTGCAAGGTTCTCTCCATCTGGGAAGACAACTAAATTGAGGAGTGAGATCTTGAAGTTTAGGTAGAAGGAAGGTGAAGGATTGCCCCGGCATGGGAGTGATTTAAAATGTTGTTGCTGAATTGTCCCCATCATCACTAGACCTAAGAATTCCTAGCACATGCGTTTATAGAGAGTTTAGATATTCATTCTATACTATTTCTTGATTTAGTTACAGGTGGATACTCTTAATCATGTTGGCGACCAGTAATGCTTAGTGGACCAGTGAGTCCAATAACGATGTAGTGAAGGAAATAGGGATGCTGGAGGTTGATGGGATGACTAGTATACAACACAAATTGCAGCGCTGAACAACTTTAGCCAATTGACCAAAAATTTTATGGGGCAAGCGCAGGTGCAAGCTCAAGTTTAGTCAGTTCAACAATCTCAGTTGTTCTACGAAGTCTGTGGAGGTGATAATTCAGCAGATGTGTGGAGTTAACCCAGAATCCATACATTTTGTGGGAAACACAAGTAGAGGCACAAGAAACCAAAATTTTAGGAAAAACTGTTATCTCCTGTATTCAGATTAGCAAACCAAAAATAATGAAAGATGAAAAGAAAAAACAAAGAACTATCCGAGTCCACAGAAATCACTGTGTATCCTTAAGAAATTTAATCCCCTCAAGTACCCGAGGTTGCAGATTAATTTCTCCCAAGATAAAACGGATTAACCAATAAAGAGGTAGCGGTACCTCAAACTTTGATAATTTCAACAAACTCAAAATGACAGCAACGAATCACACATACTGACATGATCGATCGATTTTGTTTTGTAAGAAATGAATGCAGAAGAAGGGAAGAATTCAGTGCAGAAAAATGAGACAAAACCTCTCTATTTATAGCCAACAAAGGGTAAAGGTATCAACTCTTTGGAAAACAGACAACCTTTCAGAAAGGTCACAACCCTTTGGAAAAGACACAACCTTTCAAACGGTCACAACCTTTAATAAAGGTCACAACCCTTCATTTCCTGTTCACACCTTTAAAACCCAACAATAACTTCAGCCCGATTGGATGAACCACCCAAATTTCTCATGGGGTGGATACCAACACTAGTATAGGCCACAGGGCCAGAAGTAACACTATCAGCAGAATCAGGATAATTCAAGATAATATCATTCAAGGCCAACTAGATGACATTAAAGAGATATTGAAGAAATTAGTAGATGAGCGGCAAAAGTAGTCAGATACTGCTAAAAAACACTACTTGGCAATCCGTAGTCTTGAAAGAAAGATGGGTCAGATTATCAGAGCGCATAATACTACGACCCAAGGAGGTAAAACTAGCGATGTAGATCCTAATCCAAAACCATTTAATGTTGTGGTTACAAAAAGTGGTAAGGATTTCCACAGAGGAGGCAACATTTACAGGGCATTCCCAAATATGCAAAGTATGCGATAGTAGGGTTGACAGAGCAGTGCTCGTATTGAATTGCTCATCTCAGATATAGTAGCCAACAAGAGGAGAGTATGCACCAATAGCGTTGGCAGGGCAGTGCTCATCTCGAATTCAGAATAGATTGCCAACAAAGTTGAAGGACCCGGGAAGTTTCACTATGGAGATCACCATTATTGTGATTTCAATTAAGCAACATGTGATAACTAAAGTAATTTATGAGGCATCTATCTGATGCCTTAGTCACTGTAAAACCGTAGCAGTAGAGATCAAATAAAACCAATTAAATTTCACATATATATATATATATATATATATATATCAAAGGATTCAATAATCTCCCATTTATTTTGCCTTGTTGCATAGCACATCTGTGTGGGGTGAAAAACAATTTAATTAGGTGGACAAATAATGTACTAACATATGGAAAGAGTGATTGGTCAAAATAGTCATAAAGAGAATTGAATCAACATCTTTGGAACAAGACCGATGAAGGCAACTTAGTTCGGGAAGATCCGGAGTATATAGTTGGGACTGGTATCATACCATTAAGGTCGGACCATCTAGCTCCAAAGGCATGAGACAAGACGATGAACCATAGCCAAATGAGATAACTAGGATGAGATAAGCTTGTGATTTTGTATATTATGGAAGAGGCTAAGATTTTTGTCGACCGGTATGCAAAACTTCTGAAGATGTCTTGCACTCATTTATCATTCCGTTGTGGTCATTTATTTCATTATAAGGTCAATTTTATCCGTGTCCCTTTAAACCACACTCAGAAATTCAATTATACCATTTTACGGGTAAACAAAAAAGAAAAACTAAAAAGCACAACATATACATGCATGAAACAAAGTCCATAACTTTCCTTCCCCAAATTCTAAGTTGTTAGGTATAAACTAAATTTATGATAACTTCTCCCCTCGCCGCCCTCTCTCACACTCGCGGTAATCTGCAAGATACAATTTTTGTTTGGCACTTTACCCTCATAAAGTGTTAATTTCACTAACTTTTGGAGGTAAACATGACAATATCAATTCTATTTTCCTAAAAGTAAAAGTTGATTAGCCGCAAACTATTACAAAAAGTATAATTAGCTACAATTATTTAGATGAGGAAAATGGTGAAAAAAAATAACTAATGCGAGTGAAAATTTACTTGAAGGAAAAATATTACTTTGATACGGAAATCACCGGAGTGAGAGCAAATAAGTCCAAAGAGGGACTGAAAAAGTCAAGATGTCCCTAATATTTGTTGTTCCCAGTGCTGAAACGGATGGTAAGAAGGCCTGAAATGAAGCTTACGTTAAAAACTTTGGCTTGTGGTGGCGTGTTCGACGGTGGAAAACGGGGGTGGGCTGTTGAAAAGAGTAACAAGGTTTTATACTTGCTCGCTGAAATAATGTGACTTCGAACTTAATCTATGACATCAAAAAATCTTATTTATGCAAATCATTTTTAATTTTGTATGTCATGCATATGTCTGAATTTCACTCCAGCTATGAAGTTATTATATGCCTAAGCTTCTGGCTTTGGCAGGTCACAAATCTAGTAAAAAATGTATGAAAGTTGACTTTGACAGGTAATTTTATATTTGATGTATAATTACTATACGTCTAAAGTATAGTCTTGCCAGGACAACAACCACACTCAATAATGTTTGAACGTTAACCTTGATACGATCATAACTTTAGTAAAAATGTCTTATAAATAAATATTTTAAAAGCATAACTAGTAATTCCTTAGCTTTCCTCCAAATATCATTTGTCTTTACTTTATTCGTCAACAATGAATTCAACTGCTTCATGCTTTGCACACAGTGTTTGCAATAGTTAAATGAGCATTACATTGAATCATTAGAAATCTAAGTAAGAGAATAATTGAAAACTTTCCCAATAAGATTAACTAATCAGGAAGAATCAACTCTTTATATCTTAAAGTTACTCCACTGCTACTTCAGCTAGAAATAGAAAGCCAGAGAGGAAGAAAAGGGCGAAGGAAGAAAGAGGGGAAGGTTGGAGACTTATTGATAGTTGCGATCCCACCACAAGACGGGGAATCTCTGTTGAAACCACCTTAGGTAACCATTGATCAACCAGATGAGGTCTCTACAAGGAGAAAAGAAAAATTAGAAAATGAAGAAAACGGAAAAGAAAAAACCAAAAACATACTTATGCTAGCTAAGAAGAAGACATGGCAAACAAGAGGAAGGTGTTGATGACCTAAAGCGAGTGGAAAAGGAAGGTTGGATTCCACAAGGCTCCTTGTTGCCACATGTAGAGAGAGAGAGAGGACTCAAATTAGAAACCCTGCCTTTTAGGAAACATGCTTTAGAAGTTGATAGCCTCACTTAGTAGGCTGGGCTTTTCGTTTTAGCATTGTTTTTGGGCTAAACAATTTTTGGCTTGGTCTTTTACTTGTTTGTACATACTTGATTAATTCGAAATAAAGGAGCTCGACCTCAGATATTTAGTTTTTAAAAAAATCTTATAACATGTACAAACAAGTAAAAGACCAATCCAAAATTGGTTTAGCCCTTAAACAACGCTAAAACGAAAATCCCTGCCCACTAACTGAGGCTATCAACTTCTATAACATGTTTCCTAAAGGGTAGGGTTTCCAATTTGAGCTCCCTATCCTTCTCTCCATGTCGCCGCAAGGAGCCTTGTGGAATCTAACCTTCCTCTTCGATTCGCTTTGGGTCATCAACACCTTCCTCTTGTTTGCCACATCTTTTTCTTAGCTACTAGAGGTAGGTTTTCAGTTTATTCTTTTCCATTTTCTAATTTTCCTTTTCTCCTTGTAGAGACATTATCCGGTGGATCAATGGTTACATGAACTGGTTTCAATAGAGGTGCCTCGTCTTGTGGTGGGATTGCAACTGTAAGTAAGTCTCCTACCTCCCCCTCTCGTTTGGATAGTTAGGTTTATAAGGTTCACCTTGTTGCCAGAGGGTATACTCAATGTAATACCCCATTTTAACTCGAGGTCCAAACAATGTACAACATATAGTGATTCTTAATTTGATTCTTAATGCTATTTTAAAGAGTCGCCACATAATTATGTGAAAGGTAAATTATGATACCTATTTTACTAAGGTTATGCTATATTAACTCTACATTAAGGTTTACCTAACCTTATACGATTTTAGGTAAGGGTTCTAATTTATCCTAAAGGGAAGGGGTAAGACATCCTTTAAGATCCGTAATAAATAGTTAACCGGTAAAACTTAGGTTAATTAATTAAACTAAAAAATAATGCTAAAGAATTTGCAAAAAAAACATGAGTGGAAAACATTTTAACATTTGAAAAAGTCTTTTATATTTAGAAAGAATTGACTTGCATTTTTCTTTTTTGAAAACAATAGATAATCACTTGTTTAAAACAACAATTGTTTGTACAAAATTTGGTACGAAAACGTATTAAAAGAAAGGTTTCAGTATATGAAGTTAATGCGCATGTCTTAAAATTTGTTTGCACCTTGAAACACATTCTACATTTGAAAATTCATTGAAATAGAATGACAAAAACTTGAAAAGAAGAAAATAAAAAGTCATTTGCTTAAAAAAAATTATTAGTCTCTAAAGTCATGGCTATAAAAGCACAGTACAAAATCTAATTTATGACCCCAAAAAAATTCTTCTTTAAAAAAAATTCAAATTGAGCTTAAATAAATGCTAGATTTCTTTCAAAAAAGGAAAAGCTCACATATGATAGATAGTTTATCGATAATTAGGTTGTGGGTAACTAAGTAATTAGATTTAAACATGATCATTTTTCCAATGCCGACTATCCCGAATGAAAAAAAAAACTAAAAACACAACTAAATCACATAAGTAAGTTCATCATGTTAAGAAAAATCAATAAAAACAAATAAATGCTAAATATATATATAAATAGACATAGGCGACTCCAAGTGAATTTCACTTGTTTTGCTTGCTATTCCGGATAGTCAAAGATATAGACTTCATATGGGGGTATGATGGTAGCGAGTTCATGAGACTGTATTTTGGCTAGAGTCCTCAATTCGGACTCCATTTTTGCTCCAAAGTTCATGCAAGTAAAGAGAGGGTAAAGAGATTAATAAGACAATTCAACTTTAATCGATATTGAATAAGTCAAGAATAGAGCCAAATAAAGTCACGCCACAAAATACATTCCTAGATACAAATTAAACTGCAAGCATCAGACAAGATACATGACGATTTTTGAACCAACAAGCAGCCAAGTATGAAGCAATCACACGTGCCTTATCGACACAACATTAAATTCCAACTTCAACAAATTTGAACTATAAAGAAAACATACTTCTCACACCATGATCCTTTAACAGTAATATTTTTTTACATAGCCAAATATTAAATATTCAGGATTAAAAGGAATAAACTCATACCTATATTTCTACTAACAGAGAATAGAACGGAGGCAGCTAACAGAGGAACAAAAGAGACTTAAACTCAAATTTATATGCATCGAGATAAAGCGTGATCATGACGAGCATATAATTTGTAGCATATTTTATAACTAAGCATGACAATAAAGATCTCCATTGAAACGTATTCCTACTTTAAGAAGTATACATGAGCTGCAAATGTTAACATACAAGGACAATTAATAAGCTATCAACTGGGAGGAAAAAAAAAAAAGTCAACAAAAGATATCATCTAAACCTTTTTTTTTCAAACTAAGGGTGTGTTTGGTATGAAGGAAAATATTTTCCATGGAAAACGTTTTCCTAGAAAATGTTTTCCTGGAAAAAAAGTAATTTTGACTTATTTTCTCATGTTTGGTTTGTGTGTAGAAAATATTTTCTCGAAAAGATTTTTTAGTGTTTGATTTATGAATGAAAAATGTTTATGAGAATATGTCTTTTATTTTTACTAGAGTAGAAAATAATTTTTGAAATTGAAAATATTTTTTAAAAACAAACTTAAACTTTTTTGTGGGGTGGGGTCGAGGGTAGGGGTGAAAAATTAAAAATTTGAAGTTGAAAGTATTTTTCAAAAGAAACTTAATTTTTTTTTGGGGGGGGGGGGAGGGGGTCGAGGTTAGGGGTGAAAAATAAAATTTTGAAGTATAAAATATTGCTTAAAAACAAAACTTAAATTTTTTTTGAGGGGGGTGGGGGGTTGGGTAGGGGGAAAGATGGGGGGGGGGGTGAGGGGTGGGGGGTAAAAAAATAAAAAAATAAAATTGGAAATATCTTTTAAAACAACTTTTAATTTATTTTTTTTTGGGGCGGGAGGTTGTAGGGGTAAGGGTGGGGTAAAAAATATATTGAAGTTAAAAATATTTTTTAAAAACAAGCTTTAATATTTTTTTTAAGGGTGGTGGTGGTTGGGGGGTGGGGAGGCTGGTTTGAGGGTAGGGACATAATAAATTGATTTTTTTAACAAAAAAAATTGTAATTTGAAGTTGCAAGAGAGTTTTGGAAAATATTTTCCTTAAGTTTTGAAGAAAAGTCATTTTCCTTAAATTTGAGAAAAATGAGTTGATTTGGAAAACATTTAACCCAACCAAACATGAGAAAATTGGAAAAGATTTTCCGGAAAATATTTTCCTTCATACCAAACACACCCTAAGTGATTCCTTAATTTCAAGATGGCTAAAACACGAAAGAAATATGTCTTCATATTCCTAAAAAGATTAAACTGAAAAAAAAATACACCACTTCATTATAGCTAGAACAAGCAAAGTCTTTCTCGACACCAAATCAGAGGAAAAGGGGCGAAAATCACCTGGTATAGGGCAGTGAACGGGGGCTGCTTCGATCAAAGTCTATATTTGAACAATAACGAACTCGAACAATCTTGAAGCTAGAGTTCAAGAATCAAATTAGTCGTAATTCAAAATCCATCTCTAACTTACTCTGTCCAAATCGCAGAGTCTCTTGGCATCTTATGTTGGCCAAATCTGCCCCTGAGAGGGAGAAAGGAGAAGAGCTAAAGAAGTGTTCAAGGTTTGCATGAAAATAGGACTGGTGAATCTGTCAATGGCTAAAGATAGTTGGAGTTTTCTCTGTAAAAAGAAAAAAGACCAGAAAAAACGAAGGGGATGAGGCAACAACTATTTTGATTTAGAAGATAGGTTTAGGGTTTCTATCTTAACTTGGGTAGATTTGGATTTGGGCTGCACATAGGGCTTTTGGGACGAATTTGGGGCTATTTGCCTTTCTTCTTTTAAATTATGTTGGTCTTCTTACTTAATACTCCCTTTGTCCTAATTTATGTGGTACTTTTCGTTTTCCGAGAATTTGTGGATGGAATCTTCAAATTTTTTGAAATTAAATTTATATATTTGTAAACTACGTAAAAAGTACTATAGGTCACAATAATAGATAATTCAAAATGTTTAAAAAATTTATGAAAAAATTACGGTCAAAGATATACTTGTTTGAATCTTGAAATCCGAAAAGTGCCACATAAAATGGGACGGAGGGAGTAACTGATACAATATATGTTAAAAAATGACAACTAATAATTTACATAATAAAATATCAATATTACAAATTTACGCTAATATAAAATAGACAAATATAAAAGAAGGATTTATAATTAGTTTAATAAGTACGAAACTTGAAATAAAGTGACAACAAATTATTTTCTTAAGAAAAGAAGGTGCAAAAAGTGATAATAGAAATTTCGATAATAAAACATATAATTTTAGTGGATAAATAGTTGTAGTAGTAAAATAGTTGTGAAAAAGGAATATTTGATACGTTACTAATTTAGAAGCTCAAAAACAATAAATTAAAAGAAAGGAGGGTCAAAATTCGGTGTCAACTACTTGTCCCTCTTTAACCAAAGACGATGTAAGAGTTTCTGGGCAAAGAAGTTGACATAGTAGCCAATTTTGTCTTAACAAATAAATACAACCTTGGGATAGTAAGAGAAAATATGAGCATTGGATAACTGATGAGGTATAGGATTGTGTAAACAAGGTAGTCGCGAGTTTACAAAAATTGCTCCAATATTGAATTATGATGTTATTGAATATTGTGATTGAGGAGAGTGTTCGAGATTGGAGTTGAGCAGAGTTCAAGGTAGACCTTTGACCTTTGTTGGAAAGCTAAACTTTCACAACAAATTGCCCAGTTCACTGCTTTGATAAAGTTTCACGTTGCATTGTGTCTCTTGTTGCTGCATATAGATTGTGCTTTCTGCCAAATCTTGATAAAATTGTTAGGAAATAATATAAAGCTAAGATTATAAATAAATATCTTATGATAAATATCATATAAGAGTTTATGTATACTACAACGCGGAGCAATGGATATTTCGTCGCTATATTGTAATTAATTATATCGCCATCCTTTTGTTGCTAATTTTGTAGATAAATTTATGGCGCGTAAAATTGGCGCCAAATTTTTGTAATGGAATTGATATTTCGTCGCTAGGCCATCACTATATATGGTTTTAATTTACTTTTAGTTTTTATAGCGAAGTAATTATAAATCCATAGCTAATCCATCGTTATATAGCGACAAAAATATGTTTGTTGCTAAAATCTGTCACTAAACGCTGATTTTTTTGTAGTGATGTTTTTACATAAAAATGTGGATATATTCTATAGGATCTTCAATACCCATATATCTGTCATTAGACGTGTGTAACAGACTAACTGAATAGCTCCAAGGTTACTCATTAAAGTAGTGACTAACTTTGACAAGTTCTGAATATCCCATATTTTGCACATTTTATCCTAGTTCAAATTGCAAACGTTAGGCCATCAGGATGCCACATTGATGCAAATGAGTAGTCCACAAGTCCACACAAAGGATAAAAAACTTTTCCATTCCTGCAGTCAACCAAACGACCTATCGCGATCAACAAGCAAAAAACAAGCACCATAAATTTTCGCCCCAAGATCATTTAGTTGGAGTATAATATGTAGTATCAACCAAGAGATGAAGTTTATTACATAGAAGATGAATATGAAATGGAAGAACTAGATTATTCTGTTGATGAGTTCCAAGGCGTAGACTTGGGTGGCTTTGATTCGGTTGAATATGAGTTGCAAGACATAGACTTGGATGAGTTTGATTTGGATGTAAATGAGCTCTTAGACGTAGGCTTAGGTGACTTTGATTCAGATGTAGATGAGTACGATAACATGAATAAAAGAATGTAAGATATTTTGGCTATAGAGGTAAGGAAGGGCAAATATATTAAAGGGATCCCCTAGAAAGGGTTCCCATAACTAGGGAGACAACTAATCAAAGAAGACTACAACGCTATCAGAACTATAAAAATATTCCTCACTCTGGTTAGACATCAGAAAAGGAGTGCAAAACCACGAAGAAAGGTAATTTAAACTATGATTTCAGATGGAATGGAAGATTCATAACATCAACGTCCTCTCATCCCCCGCTAAGGAATTTGGTTTGGACACCTTTTAACCATGATGTGTGAATGATGTCTAATTTTTCAGACATCTGTTGCACTAACGTCCTCTCAACCCCAAGTTTAGGAAGTTGGTTTGGGCACCTTCGAAGCATGATGAGTACCTGATGTCTCATTTCTCTGAAATTCATTGGTCAACATTGACTTGGTGAAAACTGAAATTCTCAATTTATCAAGGCATGTAGCGCCACTCTTGAAAAATCTTGAAATCCTTTTAAAGGGATTTACGGAGATCCTAGTAAGCACTCTTGCCATGAAAGATAAGTTGCTTTTTACTAGCGGATTACAAGGAGAACTTTTTGTCAAGTATTTAGATAAGCTTGGAGTTTTCTTTTGTTCTCGTCGACCTAAGTCGAGGATGTCATTACCACTGCTATTGAGATTAAAAATATCTGCCAGAGGTGGACTTCATTTTATAGCTTCAAATAATGATTCTAGAGTTAGAGATTTTGATTTCGAGAAATTTTAATTTTCTAACCATTTCCATTTTCCCGAGCCAGTGAATCATAGTTCACTCAGTCCTGATGACAATCTCTAACTCCAGGATGGCATCACTGGTTAGGATAATTGGAAATGATTAGATAGTTGAGATTTCTCCAAATCGAAAACTCTAACTGTAGAATCATTATTTAATGTTATAAAATAGAGTGCACCACTGATAGTGTTGTTAATATTAATAGAAGTGGCAATGGCATAATCGTTATACGTTGGTCAAGAACAGAAGCAAACTCCAATATGATCTAAATACTTGACGATTAGTTCTCCTTGCAATCTTCCAGCAACAAGCAACTTATATTTCACAACAAGAATAATTACTTGGGTCTCCGTAAATCCCTCTTAAAGGCTTTTAGCGTGTTTCTCTAGTGGCGCTACCTGCCTTGATAAATAGACAATTACTGTTTTTGTGCAGGTCCACGATTACTAGTAAATAATAGAAAAATGAGACATCAGAAGATGCCTCAACAAAATTCCTCAGTTGGGGGTGGGGGGGTGGGTGAGGAAATGCTGATATAAAGGATCTTGTATTCCATATGAAATCATAGTACAAATAATCACCCTACCCTAGAAAGTCGTCGGAAATTGACGCACATTGCTTTGTCTGGCTGAGTTTTCTTCCCCTGAATATGGGGTTCATGCATATATCATTGGATCTACTTTTATTAATATAACCATCTGCCACCTGGGTAGCATATATTGTCATAGTTGCCTGCCAGCAACGATAGCTATTTGATTCTCTACCCGGATTGTAGAAGCTCCATTACAATTTGAGAATTATTATTAAATTGTGTATCTACATTATTACATTGACATCATATCTATAGACACTACATTAGATTCCTTTCTCGACTAGGAAACTACAGTACTGTTCTTTTCCAAGTAGGATTATATATTTTTATTTTTATTTTATGACTGTGATGATCGGATCATCTTTCATGCACCTCGACTAAATTTACAAGAGACCTACCACCTCCTTAGCAACAAGTATCAAGTAACTCTGTTCACCAAGGCTAGGACATATGGAAAGAATCAACTAGTGTTTTTGTCTCCGCTGAGTTTTGACCCTAAGATGTAGGATTCACAACCACTTCATTGACCACTCGGCCACATCCTAGGGTACCAAATAGGGTTTTATATACTAATACTTTTCCAAGTAGGTGGCCTGTGTTATAAAGGAGACCATACTCAGTTTTATCGTTCAAATGACAGAGATAGTCTATATTACAAATAGCACGATAAAAAAATATGAACCTAAATGTAATCCACTTCTACCCTCAGAGTGCTCATATTATTGCATCAAGATATGAGTAGTTGTGTCATCGCTCAAGCTCAAGGAGGCTACTAAATTTGTGATTCCACACGCCAATGATAAGGGACTCTCTATCAGGACTAAAAGACACTCGTGATATCTCACCAGAGAAATCATTTTCTTACTCCACCTCATATCCACATTTTACAAAAAAATGTAAAAAAATTCTACAAGCTCAGCCATACTCATAAATATGTCATCACACGCCTAGAAGATTGACTGAAAGCTTCAAGGTTACCCTTCGAAGTAGAGACTAACTTAGACAAGTTCTGAATATCCCATATTTTGCATGTTTTATTTATGTTCTCCTTTGCAGATGTTAGTCCATCAGGATGTCACGATAATGCAAATGAGTAGTCCACATGTCTACATAAAGGAGAAACAACCTTTATATTCCTGGAGTTAATAAAAAAACCTATTGCGATTCACATGCAAAAAACGAACACCCTAAATTTCCATCTCAAGATCATTTAGTTGGAGTGTAATATGTACCATCAACAAGGATATGATGTCAATTACATAGAAAATTAATAAGAAATTAAACAACTAGATGAATTAATTGATTAGTTCCAACACGTAGACTTGGGTGGCTTTGATTCAGATGTAGATGAGTCGCAAGGCATAGACTTGGACGACTTTGATTTGGATATAGATGAGTTTCTATGCATAGACTTAGGTGAATTTAATTCAGATGTACATGAGTATGACTACATGAATAAAAGAATTCAAGATATTTTGGTTGTTGAGGTAAGGAATGACAAAGGTATTCAAGGGATCCCCAAGGAAAGGGTTACCATAACCACGGAGACAACTAGGCAAAGAAGACTACAACACTATCAAAAATATGAAAATATTCCTCAATATGGTGAGATATGAGAAAAGGATTGCAAAACCATAAAGGAAGACGATTTATACTATGATTTTAGATCGAATGCAAGATCTATTACATCAACGTTCTCTTACCCTAGCTGAGAAATTTGGTTTGGGCACCTTCTAAGCATGATGTATATTTGATGTCTCATTTTTCTATCATTGATTGGTCATCATTTACATGTGCAAAAATTGAAATTCTCAATTTATCACGGGATGAAGCACCACAGGAGAATCATCCCGAAATCTTTTTAGAGGGATTTAAGGAGACATGAGTAAGCACTCTTGCTGTGAAAGATAAGTTGTTTGTTACTAGTGGATTGCATGGAGAACTTATCATCAAGTATTTATATAAGACTTGGGTTTTCTCTTATTTATGCCAACCTATGTCGATGATGCCATTATCACTTCTATTAAGATTAACAACACTGCCAGTGGTGCACTTCATTTAATAGCTTCAAATTATGATTCTGGAGTTAGAGACTTTGATTTCAAGATATTTCAACTGTCTAACCATTTCATTTTCCCTAGCTGGTGAATCATACATTACTCAGCCAGCTTGATGGAAATCTCTAACTTCAGGATGGCATCACTGGCTCGGAGAACTGGAAATATTTAGACAATTGAAATTTCTCCAAATCAAAATCTCTAACTATAGAATTATTATTTGAAGCTATAAAATGAGGTGCACCGCTGACAATGTTAGTAGTCTTAATAGCATTGAAAATGTCATCATCATCATATGTCAACCGAAAACAAAAGCAGACTCTAGGATTATCTATCTACTTGACAATTAGTTCTCTTTGCAATCCACTAGAAACTTACTTTTCACAGTTAGAGAGCTTACTCGAGTCTCCATAAATCCCTCTAAAAGGCTTTCAAGATGTTTCTCGAGTAACCCTACATGACCTGATAAATTGACAATTTTAGTTTTTGCGCTGGTCAATGATGACCAATGACTGATAGAAAAATGTGACATTAGGTACACATCATGCTTAGAAGATTCCCATACCTAAATTCCTCAGTTGGGGAAGAGAGAATGTTGATGTAATGGATCTTGCATTCCATTTGAAATCATAGTATAAACCGTCTTTCGTTGTGGTTTTTCACTCCTTTTCTGTTGTCTCACCAGATTGAGGAATATTTTTGTAGTTCTGATAGTGTTGTAGTCTTATTTTCCTACTCGTCTTCCTGGTTATGGTAACCCTTTCCAATGGGATCCCTTGAATATCTTTGCCCTTCCTTACCTCGACAACCGAAATATCTTATGTAAAGATATGACACATAAGCCTAACTCAACCCCAAAAGCTAAGTCATGAGAGGAGGTTTGTTCAAGTCCATATAAGGACACATATTTTCAATCCCTCTACCGATATGGGACTTCTTAACACTCCCCCAATGCCCAGACCTCAACTGGAGCGTGAACACTTCTAAATGGGGTCCCAACATCAGTGAACAACAAATTGGGATAGGTCTGGCTTTGATACCATGTAAAGATATGACACTTGGGCCTAACTCAACCCCAAAAGCTTGCTTATGAGGGGAGGTCTATCCAAGTCCATATAAAAGGACCAATTTTCCATCCCTCTACCGATGTGGGACTTCTTAACATCATGGATTCTATTATTCATGTATTCATACTCATCTACATCCTAATAAAAGCCACCTAAGTATATGTACGCTTTGGAAATCATCTACATCCAAATTAAAGTCATTCAAAGTCAATGCCTTGCAACTCATCTACATCATAATCAAACCCACCCAAGTCCACACCCTAGAACCCATCAATAAAATCATCTAGTTCTTCCATTTCGTATTCATCTACTATGTAATCATCATCATCTACTTGTTGATGGCACATGTTACACTCCAATTAGTTATCTTGGTGCAAAAATTTAGGGTGCCTATTTTTCGCCTGTTGATCACGATAGGTTTTTTGGTTGACTCCAAAAAAAGGAGAAATTGTTTATCCTTTGTGTGGACATGTGGACTACTCATTTGAATCAGTGTGGCATCCTAATGGCCTTACATTTGCAAGTGGGAACCAATATAAATATGTAGAATATGGGATATTCGAAAACTTATCCAAGTCAGTCACTACTTTGAAGGGTAACCTTGGAGCTATTTAGTCAATATGCTACATGTCTGATGACTGATTTATGTACGAGGTAGAGCTAGTAGAATGTCAACAATTTTTAATGTATAATGTGGAAATCATAGTAAAAACAAGCACCCAACCCTAGAAAGTCTTCAGAAATTGACGCATGGTGATCTGTCTGGTTGAGTTTGCTTACCCTGAATATGGGGTTCATGCATATGTCATTGGCTCTAGTTTTGTTAACATAACCATTGGACAGATGAGCAACATATATTGGTCATAACCGGGTGCCAGCAGTGGAAGCTTTTTGATTATCTACCCGGATCGTAGAATCTCTAATATAATGTGAGAAATATTGGAGAAAATATTATTGAATTATGTTTCTACATAATTACATTAAGACCCTTTTTATAGATATTACATCAGATTTCTTTTTCGACTAGGGCATTACAGTACAATCCTTTTACAAGTAGGATTCTATATTTATTAATTTATTTTATGATCTGGTGTTTGGACTAGCTTTCGTACACCTCGACTAAATTCACAGGATAACTACCACTTACTCTTTCCACCAAGGCTAGAACAGATAAGATGAATCACCTAGTGAATTTTAGTCTCTACTGAGTTTTGAACCTGGGGCATGTCACACCCTTTGGTTCCAAGTAGGATTTTATATACTAATCCTTTTCCAAGTATGTGGCCTATGCTATAAAGGATACCACACTCTGGTTAAACGATCAAATGACTAGAGATCGTCTAGCTTTCAAATAGCATGATAAAACAAATATGAACCTATATATAATCAACTTCTACCTTCAGTGTGCTCATATTAATGTATCAAGGTATGAATAGTTGTATAGTCACCCAAACTCAAGGAGGCTACTAAATGTGTGATTCCACATGCCAATGATAAGGGACTCTACATTAGAACTAAAAGACACTTCTCATATCTCACTGTAGAAATCAATTTCTTTCTCCACCTTATATTCCACATATTACTTAAAAAATGCGGATAAATTATACAAGCTCTGCCATTCCCATAAATCTGCCATCAGATGTGTAGCAGATTGATCGAATAGCTCCAAGGTTCCCCTTGAAAGTAGTGACTAACTTGGACAAGTTCTGAATGTCCCATATACTGCACGTTTTACCCTGGTTCCCAGTTGCAAATGTTAGGCCATCAGGATGCCAGACTGATGCAAATGAGTAGTTCACATGTGCACACAAAGGAGAAATAGCCTTTCCAATCCTGGAGTCAACCAAAAAAGCTATCAAGATCAAAAGGGAAAATCAAAGACCCTAAATTGTCGCCCCAAAAGCATTAATTAGAGTGTAACATGTCGCATCAACTAGGATATGATGTTGAATACGTAGTAGACGAATATGAAATGGAAGATCTAGATGATTTGATTGATGAGTTCCAAGGCATAAACTTGGTGGTTGTGATACGACTGAAGATGAGTTGCAAGATAGACTTGGATGACTTTGATTTTGATGTATGAGTTCCTAGGCGTAAACTTAGGTGGATTTGATTTGGATGGAGAAGAGTATGAGTACATGAATAAAAGAATGCAAGATACTTCGGTTGCTGAGGTAAGGAAGGGAAAAGATATTGAATGGATCATGTGGGAAAGGGTTACCATAGCCAGGAAGACAACTAGGAAAACAAGATTACAACGCTATCAGAACTAAGAAAATTTTCCTCAATCTTGTGAGACATCATAAAAGGAGTTCAAAACCAAAAATAAAGACAGATTGTACTATGATTTCAGATGGAATGCAAGATCCATTACATCAACGTTCTCTTACCCCACTAAGGAATTCAGTATGGGCACTTTCTAAGCATTATGTGTACCTGATGTCCCATTTTTCTCTCATTCATTGGTCATCACTATCCTGTGTAAAAAAATAAAATTCTCAATTTATCTGGGCATGTAGTACCACTTGAGAAACATCTCGAAAGCCTTTCAGATGGATTTACGAAGACCCGAGTAAGTATTTCTATTGTGAAAGATAAGTTGTTTGTTGGTGGTGGATTGTAAAGAGAACTTATCATCAAGTAGTTAGGTAAACATGAAGTTTACTTTTCTTCCCGCTGATGTATGATGATGATAAAATTACCACTGTTATTGAGATTAACAACATTGCCAGTGGTGCACTTCATTTTATAATTTAAATTAATAATTCTTGAGTTAGAGATTTCGATTTCGAGAAATTTCAACTGTCGAACCGTTTTCAGTTTCCCTAGCCAGTGATGACATCCTGCAGTTAGAAATTGCCATCAGGGCCGAGTGATGTAGGATTCACTAGCTGGGAAAAATGGAAATGGTTAGACAGTTTAAATTGATCCATATCGAAATCTTTAACTCCTGAATCATTATTTGAAGCTATAAAATAAAGTGTCGCACTAGTACTGTTGTTAATCTGAATAGCAGTGGTAATGACATCATCGACAAATGTTGGCGAGAACAAAAGCAAACTCTAGTCTTATCTAAATACTTGATGATAAGTTCTCCTTGCAATCCACCAGTAATAAGCAACTTATATTTCACAGCAAGAGTTCTTGCTCGGGTCTTCATAAATCCCACATAAAGATTTTATGAATGATTCTTGAGTAGCGCTACATGCCCTGATAAATTGAGAATTTCAATTTTCACGTAGGTCAATGATGACCAATAAATGATAGAATTACAAGACATCAGGTATGCATCATGCTTAGAAGATGCCTAGACCTGATTCCTCAACGGGGGGGTGAGAGAACATTGATTTAATGGATCTAGCACTCTATCTGAAATCATAGTATAAACTATCTTTCTTTGTGGTTTTGCACACCTTTTTTGATGACTCACCATATTGAGGAAAATTTTTTCATGGTTTTGAAAGCGTTATAGTCTTCTTTGCCTAGTTGTCTACCTGGTTATGGTAGCCCTTTCCCAGGGGATCCTTGAATATCATTGCCCTTCCTTATCCCAACATCCGAATATCTTGCATTCTTTTATTCATATACTCTAAATCATCTATATCTGAATCAAAGCTACCTAAGTCTACACCTAGGAACTAATCTACATCCAAATCAAAGTCATCCAAGTCTATGCCTTGCAACTCATCTACAACGAAATCAAAAGACACCCAAGTCTACGCCTTGGAACTCATCAATAAAATCATCTAGTTCTTTCAATTCATATTTATCTTCTACATAATCTCCTTGTCTATGGGACATGTTACACTCCAACTAACGGATCTAGGGGCAAAACCCCTTCGCTAGAAAGTCACCAGAAAATGACGCACGGTGATCTCTCTGGAAGAGTTCTCTTCCACTGAATATGGGGTTCATGCATATGTCATTGGCCCTTGTTTTGTTAACATAACCACTACTCAGATCAGTACCATATATTGGTCATAGACGCCTGCAGTAGTGGAAACTCTTTGACTCTATACCAGGATTGTAGAAGCTTCGATACCATATGAGAGAGAATAGAGAAAAATATTATTGAATTGTTTGTCCACAATATTATATTGAGACCCTATTATAGATATTACATTAGACTCTTTTTCTGACTAGGACACTATATTACAATCCTTTTTTCATGTATTATTTTTTATTTATTTTTTATGTAAGCGGCGTCAGACCAACTTTCATGCACCTCGACTCCTTTCATGGATACCTAGCACCTCCCACCAACAATAGGTATCAGGTAACTCAGTCCACTCATGCTAGGACAGATGGAAATAATCACCTAGTATTTTTTTTCTATGCTAAGTTGTGTTGTCCAGCGGAGCCTAGATGAAAGTGACCCACACAGATAGCCGACTACTTTTAAATAAAAAAGAATAGTCAAACCAACTTAGTTGGCTGGTCAATCTCAGAGATTTTATTGACCGGCAAATCAGGGACGGACGACCACGGGTGGACGGTGATGTAAAAGATATGCTAGCAACTAGCCAACTCCAGTTTCTAACGAGGTTAGGTGTGGACTAGAAAATGAAAACTACTAAACTTGGGTCTCATCGAATGGGGAGTTCGGAGATGGAGATTCTGTTCGGCACAAAATCATTAAGGTTTGGGGGCGTTGGTCAAAGGAAAGGGAAGATTTTGCTTCTAGGATGGAGTTGTATGACGTGAGAGTTTCACGTATTGATCTTTTGGGAAGAGTGTGATACCACCACCTATCAGACCCGATAAGCGGTCCACAGAGCTGCATTCCTAATCACCTGGTCTATGCACATCGCTCTCTCCAGGAGGTTGGCTGTCTATCCTAGATCTTCCCATTTTAGAGAAGTTCCCGAGCTCGATTTGGAGTTTTTCAAATAAGATGTATCATCACGTCTTTGATGGGATTCTACATCATTCCCTATTTGGTATTGTTCCATCTGACCTCCTTCATCACATCTTTGATGGGATTCTACATCATTCCCTATTTGGTATTGTTCCATTCGAGCCCCTACTCCTTGACCACTATATAAATAAACCTGATAAGGACCCTGAATTGGTGGAATTCATACGACAAGGCCTACAAACCAGGGGACTTTCACCTTAGAGTACGATGTCATGGTGTGAAATTTCCTGGAAATTGTGACCAAATTTCCTCTCTTTTGACATGATAACAATAGTTCTGGAGTTTTTTTCATCCAAGAAACTGAAAATTTTCAACTGAGAAGTTTTTGTTGCTAATATTTTCCCATATGGCTTTACAAAAACCCAAAAGAGTAATCAGTTTATGCAAAACAAATTAAGAAGAGAATGTTAGTTGCTACAAGGAGAAAACCACTACAGGAATACTAACACTAGGTAGACACAAATGTAGCAGTGACATGTATTCAGAACATATACTGATCAAGTATGACATGAGAAAAATCTTGCTAACTCTTAGTAAAAGGGATCTGGTATCATTGTTGGGAGTACCCATTTTGCATTACAAAAAGTACAGACGGGCTAAAAGATACAAATAGTTTAGTAACTCATCAAAGGCCAAAATGCAAGATTCTCAAAATGTAACCATCATCAAAGACAATGAACATGTAGGTATTGTTAGTTTGGAGCTGATATTAATTTTTGATGATTTAACAAACTTAGGAATCTAACAAGGAACCAGATCATTGTTATTGAGACTGCTGGCATGGGAAATGAATGAATAAACTCAGTGTGAGGAATATTTGTGTGTCATTATCAAAAAGGAGGGAAATGATATATTCTAGGTTTTTTGAGGAGCCTCACATATGTAGGGACCTGGTCTCTTGCATAGTTCTCTCGTCCAGATTCGAAATGTGGTATAACTGTAAAGTTGTCATGTCAGGTGGTAGGTGAAAAGTGTAGTACACTGCACCAACAATAAGAGTGGACGAGACTGTCTGTCTTAGTGTCTCACAAATGCAGGGACCCGTTCCATGGCAAGGTTCTCTCGCCTAGATTTATAATGGTGTACAGTTGGAAATATGTCCTGTCTGAGGTTGGTGAGGCGTCAGTGCACTACACCAATCAGAATGGACGAGGTTGTTTGTCCAATGGTCAATAACTCTTTATGGTTGACTTAATCAACATGATAAACAACAAATTAATTCATTCATTCAAAAGGAGAGAGAGCCAACAAGTCTTCTCAAGAACTCACCAAGAAAAGTTTGCAAGGGACCTGGTCCCTACAAGACTGCGTATGTGAAAGGACGACAAGCCAACTGTTAAAAAAACTGCCAGCTCTGATGTGGTAGGTGCACGTCCTTCCAGAGAGGCAGGCTCTCAGCCAATAAGCGGTCCCAAGGAGTTTGTGCCTTTTTTATGTAGTCTATTCTCCAAAACACAAACTCAAGATTTGGTAAACAAAACTCACAAGTTTAAAAAGAGAATGTTATCTTCAAGGAAGAACTCAAGCACAAGAACACATACAACAAGAACCTGATCAACAAAAGAAGTGCTTTCCATACCTGTTGTTGTTCTTGAATGTTTGTATTGAGCTTAACTTGTAAGATTCGTGTAAATCTTGTTAGAAACCTTGAAAAACTTTGTTTGAGTCTTGTAAGAACATAGTTAGAGGTAACTTTGTGTCTTACGGTCAAAAGTCTATATTAATCAGTGAGGGTTAGTAGAGTGGGCAATGGATGCATTGCTTAGGCTCGTGTAAGTAATAGGGATATAACTTATGTTGAGATTAGGAGGTTAATCTCGTGTTGTATTATGTGTTTGACTTTTTCTTGAGAAGATTAGTGAAAACATTTGAAAAGTCTTGTGTGACAGGTCGTCGTGGTTTTACTCCCTTGAGCAAGGAGGTTTTCACGTAAAACTCTTGTGCCTATTTTACATTGTGCTATTTATTTTCTGCACTTTAATTCTGTCGAGGGCTTTGGTCCCGAGTTCACTGGTTGAAGCGTACATTCCATCAATTGTTATTAGAGCTTGGGCTCTCTATTTGGTTAACACCAAGGGAGAGATTTCTGAAGGATATAACGACACTAGTAAGCATGCAAAGAAGTCAGTCTCCCATAAGACCTCCTCTTTTTGATGGTCAGTTCTATAGACACTAGAGGATTTGGATGAGAGACTATCTCATGGATGAGGACATTGAAGTGTGGGACGTGATATGTGAAGGTCCTTATGTGCCAACCAAAAAGGTTAAGGTTGGAGAGATCACAAGAGTCTTTCTCAAAACTAGAAAACAGTATAATGACTCTGACAAGAAACTAGTTCAGAAAAATCACAAAGCCAGGAAGCTACTTATGTGTGGCATTGGACTTAACGAATACGATCTGATCTCTTCGTGTGAATTAGCTTAAGAAATCTGGGATCTTCTGAGAACAACTTATGAAGGCATTGAGGAAACAAGGAAATCTAAGCTAGATTTCTTTACTACTTAGTTCGAAAGCTTCACCATGAAAAAAGGTGAACCCATTCATGAAATGAGCACCAAATTCTCCAGCATTACCGATGAGCTTACATTCCTTGAAGAACCATTCCATGTGTGCAAGCAAGTCTCCAAGACACTGGAAATTCTCCCCAGACCTTGGACTAATAATTTTGTGATTGGCAATGAGACAAGGGAATCTGAAGTAGTGACTTTGTGTCCACTATTTGAGCATCTCTAAGTTCATGAGATGCATAGAAAGGGGAAGGGTCTCATTCTCAAGGGTGAAGACATGAGGGCAGATCTGACTAATGATGCTGATCAGAAGAAAGAAAATTGTGACAAGGCTACCAGCTCAAGTAAAGTGTGTCACAAGTGTGATCAACCATGTCTCTCCATTGGAAACTATCCTATGTTCAAGGTTGACCATAGAGAATATGTCAAGACTGAAGAAGGAAATGACGAAGAGAGGGATTAGGTCCGTCCTAACATAAGCAAGAGAGAAGCCTTTTTCCAGGCGGTGAAAAGGGATATGACTGCATGGGAAGATTCCTCGAGTGATTCAGATGACTCTAAGTGCTCTAATGATGCTTTCATGGCAAAGTCAGATGAGGAAGATGCTGATGAAAAGGTAACCCTATCTTATTCCAAGAAAAACTTGAATACCCTTTCTACCCGTAAATTGAGAAAGCTAGTTGTTGTATTACTTAATTCGGAAAATGGTCAAAATTGCCCCCAAACTATATGAAATAGACCATTTATACCCTTCGTTACATTTTGGGATAAAAAATGCCCCTGCTATTATCCTAAGAGACCACAAATACCCTCAAGAGTTAACACCCCAATTTTTTGTTGATGTGGCAAGCCACGTGGGACTAATCCTTCCACCTAAGCATTGCCAACTAGGATTCACTACAAAAGAACTAGACCTTTAGCGGCAACCACAGTCGCCACAAAAGCCCAGAAAATCGTCACTAAAAGATTTTAACATTAAATTCTAATTTTGTGTTTTTTTCTTCATTGTTTTTAAAAAACCAAATATGATATCGATTAAGTAGGAGTTTGAAGACAGTATATGTTTTGTTTTGATGTCATATGTAAATGTATAAAATGTATAATGATGCATTATATATATATAGTAGGAGATTTAAATCAAGAAGTAATTTTGATTATTTTTCGTAATAATATTGGATGTTTTTAATATGGATATTGCAAGTTATTTATTTTAGAAAATTAGGTCGCAATTGAAAATTAATTATCATATTTTTTTGTTGAAAAAATAGGTTTTACTAGCGAATGGCTGTTGGAGCCTTAGTCGCCACTAAAAATCACTCATAACCTTTACTGGCAATATTTTGGGATTTTGTGGCGACAAAAGTCAAGTTCTTTTGTAGTGAATCTTAGTTGGCAATGCTTAGGTGAGGGATTAGTCCTATGTGGCTTGCCACGTCACTAAAAAATTGGGGTGTTAACTCTTGAGGGTATTTGTGGTCTCTTGGGATAACTGCGGGGTATTTTTGATCCCAAAATGTAATGGAGGGTATAAGTGATCTATTTCGCATAGTTCAGGGGCAATTTTGACCCTTTTCTGTACTTAATTTGATAAGTAAGCTGACGACTGAGAAGGATCTTATGAACAATAGCCTAGACATCTCTCAAGGTGGAAAAATTGCTTTAGTTGCCCAAATATCTGATATTGAAAGTCAAATGGTTGTTCTAGAAGTTGAAAATCTAGAACTAAAGGAAAAGATAAAAGTGGTGACTACTACAGTTTTTAAAGGAAAGAACGAGGCCAACAACTTGCAGTTGGAGCTTGAAAATAAGCTGCACACTGCAGAAATAAAGGTGAATTTGGCTCTAGAGAGAAATTTTGTGCTGGAGAGGGACCTGGTCCGTGTAAAAGAGGAACTGGAAAATCTCTCAAATGGACCAATTCCTCTAAGATTCTTACAAATCTGATTGGTCAAGGCACCAACAGTAGAAAAGGGCTGGGCTGTGACAAGATAAATTCCTCGTACAATCCTCATAACAAAAATGTTTCTAATGCTGATAATTTGTTGTGTGTGCACTGTGGTCGAGATGGACATCTTAAGAAAGATTGTCCGATTTTAAAAAAATATGAAGGACGTTCGTCAAACTATTCCAAACAGAGGAATAGACTGAAGAAGGGACCTCATCCTGCTTCTAGTCCCGAGTTCAAGAAAACCAATTTGCCTTACTGGACAAAATATTTTCTTATCACTCCATTATTTTCTTACTGGGAACTTCGTCTCAAATAGGTTCCCAAGGCTAACAAGTGATTTTCTATGCAAGTGAGAGGAAAGAGCATCGGTCACTGTTGGTTTATGAATAGTGGATGCTCAAAGCACATGACTGAGAAAACTACAAAACTTGGTCTCTCTCAAGTTACTTCATGGTGGGGGTATCTCTTTTGGTAATGGCAAGAAATAGTACATTCTTGCTGTAGGCAAAACTTGAAAGTCTGTGGAACACTTGTTTGAAGTTGTGTACTATGTCAATGGGTTGAAGAACAATCTTCTAAGTGTTTCACAGATCTGTGATGAATGAAATAAAGTGTAATCTTATCAGAAAGTGTTTTGTCACAAACTTGCTCTCTCGGGTGATGATCTTGACAGAAAAGAGATGTAAGAACATGTTTATTGCTGAATTGAATACTGCTTGTAGTGATAGTCTCACTTGCCTTAGTGCTCAAGGTGAGAATGCTGAGATATGACACAAGAGGCGTGCTCATGTGCTTGTTTCTCTACTGCACAAACTTATGTCAAGGGACCTGGTCCCCAGTCTGCACAAAATGAAATTTGCATATGCCAAAGGTTGTAACGCTGGTGTTAAAGAGAAGTACATGAGGCCATATTTCAGGTGGAATAGGCAGGCTTTTAATCTTCCAAAAAACTTTCGGCTGAAGCGGTGAATAGTACATGTTCTGTGACCAAAAGGATGATATTGAAAAATGTGATCTCAATATTGATGAAAGAATAGTTATGGTATACTCTTCCTCCAGCAAGGCTTATCGGGTGTATAAAAATATGGTCATGTGATTTTTGATGAGTCTAGAAGAATTGAGAAGTTGCAAAAGAAGGAAGATTTTGAGATGGAAGGGTTGCTTCAGATTCAGAGAAACGGTCTAAATAGTGAGCTTGATGAATAACATCCTATTCATGAATCCAGCTATCTCAAGGAAGCTGATGCAGATGATAAACCTGATAAAGGACCCGATCCGTTAGACTGTGCTGAACAAAGATGGTGCATTTCAAACTGATAATGTGTATTCTGAAGGTGAGAATGAAGAAGCTGATCAAGCTCAGTTTGAAAGAAACAAAGTATGACACTCGGTTCCCCAACAAGCTGATAGGTTGTCCAAATTCCTCTTCAACAATGGCTTCAAGAGAGGTAAAATTGACAAAACCCTTTTTTTGAAATCACAAGAAAAGGAATTACTGATTATTCAAGTACATTTTGATGATGTCATCTTTGAAGCAACCTTTGAGGTGTTGTGTGAAGAGTTTATTGCACTCATGTATAGTGAGTTTTCAAGTTACCATAATGGAAGAATTAAATTTCTTATTAGAGCTGTAGATCAAGCAAACCTATAAAGGTATCCTCTAGTGTCAACAAAAGTACATTAATGAGCTACTCAAATTTCTTAACATACTTGAAGTCAAGACAATGTTAAAGAGGGGTAATGTCATAATTAAGCTCTTCAAAATGGAAGATCAAGTGGCTGATATCTTCACTAAAGCCCTAAGCAAGGACCAGTTGTATACTCTCATAGGAACTTAGCTACAGGGAAGAAGATAACACTGCATTCAGGGCAATTGATGTCTGATCAAAGATAAGGACCTGGTACCAGTTCAGAGAAGCTGTTGGAAAGGTTTCATGTTATGGGTGCCTAGACAATTCATACTCTTAGGGGCACTAAATTGAAGCTGGATGCTGATGAACCTGGTTTAGAGTCCCCATTCTTGTACAAAGGAATTACATTTGAGGGCTGGTAAGAAAATACGAAGACACTTGAATAAAATAGGGACCTGGTTCTATTTTGTCCATCAAGAGACTTTTTGATTTGGAGGAACATATGATGCTGATTATTCTGGGTATCAAGTTGATGGAAAGAGTACCTCAGGTTGATCTCTCACTCATGGGGAACTAAAAGGCAAGATTCAGTTGCTCCTTCAAAAACTGAGGTAGAGAATGTTGCAAGTGCAGCTTGATGTGCTCAACTCTTGTGGATCAAGCAACATCTTGAAGCTCTTAGAAGACCTAGCTAAGATAATCAAACTGATGTTGGGAATGCTGAAACCTTTTTGAATGGATCCTGGCTGAAGCAATCAACTCTCTCATGACTATGCAAAGGGAGTAGGTATCCTTGTGTTTCAGTTATGCATGTTTTAGCAAGTTCAGTCTTATACCTTTTGTAGGTATACACATATGGCAAAAGGGCTGGAGCAAAAGGGAGGTCAGGACAGATCTAGGCAATCGCATTCAAACTACAGAGAGGGACCCGGTACATTCCCAAAGGTTAGCACTCTTCACATTACAGTTTGAATTATGCAAGTGAACCGTTGCAATTGCCACATGTCTATCATTCAGGTATATGACCATTGTCCCATCTTTTGAATACAAAAATGACATTTTCATCCACATAATACACCATTTCACTTCCTTTATACTCTATATTTCTTTTAAAATCCCCTTCCAAAATCATAAAAATTTAAAACTTTCCTTTCTCCTCTCTCAAAACACTTCAAATGGTTAAACCATTTTGTTCCTACTAGAGAATTTTCTGATGAAGATGTCTTTAATTGTGAAGAGGGACCAAGTCCACCAAGCAAAATGAAGAAGTGGAAAAGATGATGTTCAAAAAAGACGAAGTTGATATTCTGAAAACTCAAAGTATTTGGAATAGGAGGGTGTCTGATTTAAAAAGAGTAAAAAAAGAAAATTTTTTAAAATGGTTCCTCAATTATTGATCTATTCACCTCAGAGGCCTTGAGTAAGTTTGATTTCACCAATCCATTTGTCATGAGAAACTCAAGCTATTGTTGGAAGCTATGATAATTGCTCTTGCTAACAAGGTCACTGAAATGGGTTCCCTGAAGGCTCAACTTCTGAAATAGCACTATCAGAGGGACCAGGTTGAATTTATTTTTTTTTTTAAAAAAACTCGCAGCCCTGAATGCTCAACATGAAGGATGGGCAGCAAAGAATGTGAACTTCAAGAGAGGCTTCTGAAACTACCATGCTAAGGGATATGCTCTACTAATTCTATTCTTTCAATCCGTTGCCTCTAAGTCATCCCTTCTCTTCCTAACTTTCTAAGTCAGTCCTCATTCCTTTTTTTCTATAGAAACTGAGTGAGCATTGTTTTGGTTCTCATTCGTAATTATATGTGCATTGCTTTGATTGCTGATCTTTTGTTTATGAATGAAAAATGTCTTGTTTCTACTGACTTATCTCATTAGTTTATGCATTTTTACTCCTGCTCAGTGTTGCCCAAGTGGCCATGGATTTGCTTGAACTGCATCTCTGTCAACTTGGTTTAATGCTTTAACCCTTTTTTATGATGTCAAAAGGGGGAAAATTGTTAAGGTATGACATTAATAATGCTAGCAACTTGAAGAGGACATGGTCATGTCGATAGGGGGAATAAATGCTAGCTACTTGAAGAAGTCATGGTCATGCCAATAGGGAGAATAAATGCTAGCTACTTCAAGAGAATGTGGTCATGCCGATAGGGGGAAGAAGTTGAACAAGTTTGTCATCATCAAAAAAGGGGGAAAATGCTATTTTGATGGTCATTCTGATAGGGGCAAGATGTTGAACAGGTTTGTCATCATAAAAAAAGGGGGAAATGTTATTTTGATGATTTGACAAACTTCGGAGATGATGAAACTCCAGTTACTTGAAGAGTTTTTGTTGATAGAGGGAACTGGTGAATAAGTCTGTTATCATCAAAAAGGGGGGAAATGTTAGTTTGGAGTTGATATTAAGTTTTGATGATTTAACAAACTTAGGAATCTAACAAGGAACAAGATCCTTGTTATTGAGACTGCTGGCAGGGGAAATGAATGAATAAACTCAGTGTGAGGAATATTTGTGTGTCATCATCAAAAAGGGGGGAAATGATATATTATAAGTGTTTTGATGGGCCCTGGTCCCTGGCAGAGTGCTCTTGTCCAAATCCAAACTGTGGAACAGTTGTAGAGCTGTCATGTCAGGTGGTAGGTGAAAACTGTAGTGTACTGCACCAACAGAAAGAGCGAACGAGACTGTCTGTCTCAGTGTCTAACAAATACAAGGACCCGGTCCCTGGCAGAGCTCTCTCGTCTAGATTTATAATGGTGTACAACTGGAAAGCTGTCTTGTAAGAGGTTGGTGAGGTATCAGCGTACTACACCAATTAGAATGGACGAGGTTGTTTCTCCAATTGTCAATAACTCTTTATGGTTGACTTAGTCAACATGACAAACAACAAATTAATTAATTCATTCAAAAGGAGAGAGAGCGAGCAAGTTGTCTCAAGAACTCACCAAGAAAAGTTTGCAAGGGACCTGGTACCTACAAGACTGCGTATGTGAAAGGACGACAAGACAGCTGTCAGATAAGTTGTCACCTCTGATGTGGTAGGTGCATGTCCTTCAAGAGAGGCAGTCTCTCAGCTAATAAGCGATCCCAAGGAGCTTGTGTCTTTTTTATGTAGTCTCTTCTCCAAAACACAAACTCAAGATTTGGCAAACAAAACTCACAAGCTTAAAAAGAGAAAGCCATCTTCAAGGAAGAACTCAAGCACAAGAGCGCATATAGAAAGGACCTGATCAACAGAAGAAGTGTTTTCCATACCTGTTGTTGTTCTTGAATGTTTGGATTTAGCTTAACTTGTAGGATTCGTTTTACTCTTGTTAGAAACGTTTCAAAACTTTGTTTGAGTCTTGTAAGAACATAGTTAGAGGTAACTTTGTGTCTTACGGTCAAAAGTCTATATTAATCAGTAAGGGTTAGTATAGTGGGCAATGGATGTATTGCTTAGGATCGTGTAAGTAATAGGGATATTACTTAGGCTGAGATTAGGAGCTTAATCTCGTGTTGTAATCTGTGTTTCACTTTTACTTGAGAAGATTAGTGAAAACAATTTGAAAAGTCATGTGTGATAGGTCGTGATTTTACTCCCTTGAGCAAGGAGGTTTCTACGTAAAACTCTTGTGCCTGTTTTATATTATGCTATTTATTTTCTGCACTTTAATTTTGTCGAGGTGCCCGGTCTCGAGTTCACTGGTTGAAGTGTACATTCTATCAGGTACAAACCTGATGATATAGGTAAATATGACATTGCTTTAGTGGAAGCCTTAAACTTGTGCAGTATGTTCCTCGACATGGAATCAATTTTGCAAGCCAGTCCATCAGTACCAGCCGTGTAAACGAATGAACCATGAAAAGGGAATGAGATGGCATTGACACTGCTACTCACAAAGGTAGAATTCAGTCACTACAGTGGAGATATGCCATATCATAATATTAATATATGATAAAATTTAGATAATATAGAAAAATTTACCTTTGAACTGTGAGAACGATAAATGTATAAAGACCAGAGAAAGATTCAAGATGGATACAGTACAAGAGGTACGATCTATAGGTCATTACTACTTCTCTTAATAGCTTTATCACTAAGAGTTATGCTTCAGTTTTACTACTTCAGGATTCTAAGAAACTAGAGTTGCAACATAAAGCCATAAATTGAGGAAGTCACAACAAAAGCACTAAGCAACTAATGAGAAAAGGAAAACAAGAGTGAAATGTTGGAAAATTTTATTTTTTATCAGAAATAGCAGGATAGACAAAAATTCATCCAAAATATCCATTCTTCAAAGTTAGACATATGTGCTAAACATCAAACTCACCTCTTCTTGGTAACTCTGGGCATAAAAACTTAGACAAATGAGAAAAAATCACATAGTGTTTGTTTGCCTTGATTGATATTTGAACTTGAGAACTCATGATTCTCCTCCAAATTCATTGAACACTAGGCCAAATTCATTGAACTGTGAGAACATGAGCCTCTATATATGTACTTGTTGAATTGCGATCTAAAGCTATTTTATGTTTTCTTCGTAATATGTCATACACTTAGCATTGAAGCACATATATAAGTGTCTAATCCTATGTGCAACACATAATATGCAGGAGAACACATAAAAGAGAGTTTTACAGGAAATATATCATTCTTTCTGCAACTCACCTAGGATGGCAATCACTAAATCTTCTTTTCAGATGACCTGCAGATACATCTACAGCTAGAACACCACCACTTCATGTGCCTAACACTAGTAATAAAGTTCCAAGCTTCCTTTTTTCTGACCAACAAAGTAAAATAACTCTCATTAAAAAAGTTGAAGTTAGAGTACAACTCAATAATTAACTACACTAACAACTTTTTCTCGCACACGAAATTCACTTTCTGTCCCATGCTAACAACTTCATGCAAGCATAATCCATTGAAAGATGATTTCGTAGCTTCATAAAAGCTTGCTGTCTCAGTTTACACAATATCTGCAGACTCGGTTTGTACCTGACCCTTCACTCCCATATCAGAAAGAAGCCCAAAAGAGATATTTATAAATTGTGAAATAAAATTCCAATAAATCATTGAATTACTTAATGATATTGGGTGTATTTACACACATTTGTACCAAGCTTTTTTCATGAAAGAGTTCACACTTTGTTTTAAGGATAATCAAGCTTAGTACTCTTAAATTGCATGCATTTACATGTTTTGGAACTTACGTTAGGTGCTTTGTGCTTTGTATATGCAAAAACAAGTATGGAGACAAGCTAGAAAGACCTCGCAGAGCCAAGCCCAAACCGAGGCCCAGAGGCTCACGGCACCAGTCCCAGCGCGAGTTTTGCACCCAGCAGTTCCCATGGCGAGCAGAAGAGGCTTGCGGATCCAATACTAGGGTAAAGCCCATTGCCTCACACCGCGAGGTGCATCAACCGTTGACAATGGCATTTTCCTAGTCCGATTTGGTGGGCTCTTTTCTGTATTTTAAATAATATAAATAACCATAATTGGTCTGTCTCGATTCCCATTGGTCGGTCTGCTATCTGGAACAAACCTTTGTCCATGTAATCTTGAATCAGGTTCCTGAAATTTACATAATTATTTGTAGAGTGAGTCCATTTCTCATGCCATTTTTAGGAGGAGACGACTATTGTAGAAGCACAAAGCAAGAGCAAAGGAAAAATTCTCTTAGGGTTAACTCTTCTTCTCTTTACTTAGCATTATTTCTTGTTTATAACATGAATTATAGCTTTTGCAATCAGATTGGAGTGGCTAAAAGCCCTCTTTCTAGGGTTATGGCCATAGTATGAACTTCGTCTTGAATTATATAGTTGTTATTGCGATTTTCTACCATATTTTTTTTCTCTTAATCTTATACTTACTATGACGTTGATTTGTGATCAATAGGATAAATGGATAATCTTTAATGGAACTTGAGAGAGGAAAGTTGGAGATAGAACTATATTAAGGGGAGTAGGATGCGTTTTGCGAAACGGATTTGCAGCTAGGATAATTTGTGATGGTTAAAGGTTCGAGAGACCATCACTATTATATCAACTTTGTGAGTCAGCGAAACGGTAGAAATTTTCATAGCAATTGTATATAAATATGAAGAGATTACGCAAGCGCCATAGCGCAATTTATTATCTTCTCTATGAACAACCTCTATAATATCAATTTTATTTACCTGTCTTGTTTTAGTTATAATAAATAGTGTAGTATAGTATTTAAAATTTTGAGATATTTTTGTTATTTTTGTTGTTACAGGTGTTAATCTTAGCTGTTATGGGTAGATGCCAACTTTTATGCAAAACTCTGACAGGAGGCAAACCCCTCCAAAATTGAAGGAAATCTATATTCGTTCCAACCAAAACCCAAAAGATTCCTTTATCAGAGGTTGAAGGAGCAAGCCTTGTTGCAAGTGCATCGCAACCCACCACTTGCAGTACTGACAGCTCAACCACAAGCCCCAATCGCAATACGCGAAGTGGCAATCCCACTAGTAGAAAATGTAAACTATATTATTATAAAACCTAACATTACTTGAAGATGGGAGCTGGAGTAGAATATGGTGCAATTATTGCACACAAACGTGTGGGGGCAGGAGAACCTGGCACACTATTGGACAATTCTATGAGACGGCCCACTGGGGTTGTGAGATCTGATGAGCCCTCTCGAGTTAATATTTCAAAACAAGCCTCAATTTTAACTACTCACTCGGCACACCAGTCACATAATGCCTCTACTCATGTGGCTCCACAATCTGGTCATACTATATCTACACCCACTGTGGTACCTAGTTCGGGTTACCAAATATTGCAGGGCTATTCACATCTTGGTCGTGGGTCTACCATACCATCAGCTAGTGCTAGTCAGTGCAATGGTTTGAATACTAGTAGTGGATCAATTGGACTTTCCAATTTTCATCTAGAATCCAATGGCTCAGAGCCTAATACTCCCACAACCCAGCACTCACATGCACATGGTCCTCAGCCAGGAGATAGAGACAATTTTCGAAGACTCATCATCGAGCTATTAGGATACAAGTATGATTTAATTATGTTTCATCTTTCATTTATCTATTTATATTTTAATTTATTGATTATTATTTGTTTACACTACTTTGTCAATGAACTTGTATTTCAGCTTACGTCCGGATGTGGGTATGACAAAGATCATTTTAAAGTGCATCGGAACTCATTATAATGGTGTATATCCGAATTGGAGTTCGATTCCACTTAACACCAAAGGGAAGATGTTCAACGAATTTAAGGTAAGAATATATATAAATTAAATTCAGATCATATACATTTAAATTCTCTAGTCATTTGAACAATAAATATTTAGTTATTTTTTATCACAGAAATATTATGTAGGGGCTCCCGAACACGGGGATGACGTTCAACTGAACTTCAAGCTTAAAGATTCAAAGTTGCTTTCCAGCACATTTTGTGACTGTCGGAGAGAAAATAGAATTCCTAAGTTTATGTTACCAGATGGATGGGCTCTGTTATTGAAACATTGGAGTACTGATGAAAAATCTAAAAAGAGGAGTGAGATTGGGAAGATGGCTCGCGCATCAGAAAAGGGAGGCTCTTTGCACACTGGTGGAGCTATTAGCCAAGTTACTGGGAATGAAAGAATGGTATACTTTCTTAATTTAGTAAAATAATTTTTTTCTTTTTTGATAAGTACTTTTTGGAGATTAATGAGATCAAATTCTATATATGTTATTTGCAGGAAAAAGACTTGGGTAGGCCGGTAGCTGTAGCAGAGATGTTCAGGGTTACTCACATCAAGAAGAGTACGAACCCCACAGAAGAAGAAAGATAGATTGAGCCACGTGCTCAAGAGACATATGTAAGAATTTCATTCAAACTAATCTTCTTTTCTTTTCCTTGTATATATTACATTTTTATTCGTAGAGTTCTTTGTTTAAATTACAGGATAGGTATATACGAATATCTCAGGAATATCGTAGTACTCTACCTCTTGAGAGTCAGGACAGACCATTTACACAAGAAGAAAACGAGAATCTTTGGAAACAGAGTGTTGGTAAACCGATTAGAGGTTCAGTCTACGGCAATCCAGAAAAGGCATATCAGAAGAATAAGTCATGGTATTGTGGTTCATCATCCTCAAGCTTTGATGGCGGGGATAGAGAGACAATATCTGCAGTGGAGAGTAAGATAGCTTATCTCAATGCCGAGCTTGTTGCTGTAGCCGAAAAAGAGAAGAAGAGAGAAGAAAGAGAGAAGAAGAGAGAAGAAAAAGAGAGGAAGAGAGAGGAGTAGATTGCGGCAGCAAAGGAGGTAGAAAACAAGAGGTATGCAGCTCTTCAGGCCCAACTAACTTTTCTTTTTGAATCAGGAAATATTCTTCCTCCATGTCCGGCCAGCAGTGATGGATCTTATCAGAAGGGTGATCAGAATGATAAGTCTGATAAGGAAAGTGAGGGTGATGAGAATGGTAAGTCTGATAAGGAGAGTGAGGGTGATGAGGAGTAGTCGTATCTATTTGACATTTTAGACTTCAATATTTTTGGAATTGTTTAATTTGATCGTATTTTAGTTTATTTTGAAGTTGGATGAAGTTTATTTTGAAATAGATTAATGTATATGTTGAAAATATTGTGTTGTTTTGGTTGGATGAAGTTTATTTGGCTTTGGGTTGTTTAGGTATAAATATGCAGGTGGGCAACTAAAAATTGCAGCAATTTGCTGCCTGTTTTGTAGCAAAAGACCGACCTCCGGAGGTCAGAATTTCAAAAATAAAAAATAAAAATATTGAACTCCGGAGGTCAGAATTCCAAAACTGAAAAATAAAAATACCGACCTCCGGAGGTCAGAATTTCAACATTACAAAAACAAAAATACCGACCTCTGGAGGTCAAAATTTCAACATTACAAAAATAAAAGTACCGATCTCCGGAGGTCAGAATCTCAAAAATAAGAATACCGACCTCCGGAGGCCAGAATCTCAAAAATGGAAAAATAAAAATATCGACCTCCATAGATCGGAATTTAAAAATTAAGAAGACACAATACCGACATCCGGATGTCGGTATGCCATGAGAAATAAATATTCTGACCTCAGGAAGTCGGAAATAATAATATATAAAACTGACCTCAGGAAGTCGAAAAATAAAATAATTAATTTTTCGACATAAAATAAAAACTGATCTTGAGAGGTCAGTGAATATCGACCTCCAGAGGTCGGTATTGAATAGCGACCAAGCTTTTTCCGACCTAAGCTGGGATGTCGGTTTTAGGTCGGTAGAGGTCGGTATTCTCTATTTTTTTAGTAGTGTTTGTTTTAGCATTGTTTTTGGGCTAAACAAATTTTTGCTTGGTCTTTTACTTGTTTGTACAGACTTGATTAATTTGAAATAAAGGAGCTCGAGCTCAGATATTTAGTTTTTAAAAAAATCTTATAACGTGTACAAACAAGTAAAAGACCAGCAAAAATTGGTTTAGCCCTAAAACAACGCTAAAACGAAAATCCCAGCCCACTAAATGAGGCTATCAACTTCTCTAACATGTTTCCTAAAAAGTAGGGTTTCCAATTTGAGCTCCCTATCTTTCTCTCCATGTCGCCACAAGGAGCATTGTGGAATCTAACCTTCCTCTTCCACTCGCTTTAGGTCATCAACACCTTCCTCTTGTTTGCCACGTCTTTTTCTTAGCTACTAAAGGTTGGTTTTCAGTTTATTCTTTTCAATTTTCTAATTTTCCTTTTCTCCTTGTAGAGACATTATCCGATGGATCAATGGTTACATGAACTGGTTTCAATAGAGGTGCCTCGTCTTGTGGTGGGCTCGCAACTCTCAGTAAGTCTCCAACCTTTCCCTCTTTCTTCCTCCGCCCTTTTCTTCCTCTCTGACTCTCTATTTGCAGCTGAAGTAGCAGCGCAGTAACTTCTAAGATATAGAGAGTCGATTCTTCCAAATTAGTTAGGTTATTCCTCTTCTATCTGATTGGGAAAGTTTTCAATTATTCTCTTACTTAGATTTCTAATGATTCAATATAATGCTCATTTAAGTATCGCAAACACTATGGGTAAAGAAAGAAGCAGTTGAATTCATTGTTGTCGAATAAAGAAAAGACAAAGGATATTTGGAGGAAAGCTAAGGAATAACTAGTTATGCTTTTAAATTTTTTATTTAGAAGACATTTTTACTAAAGTTATGATCATATTAAGGCTAACATTGAAACATTATTGACAGAGGTTGTTGTCCTGGCATGACTATACTTTAGACATATAGTAATTATACATCAAATATTTAATTACTTGTCAAGGTCAACTTTCATACATATTTGACTAGATTTGTGACCTTGCCAAAGCCAGAAGATTAGGCATATAATAGCTTCATATCTGGTGTGAAATCGGACATATACATGACATACAAAATTACAAATGATTTGCATAAATAAGATTTTTTGATGTCATAGTTTAAAGTTGGCTTCATATTTCAGGCTTTATACTGAGAATGAGATCTCTACTATATTCTCCCTCATATCCTTGGGAGCAGATACTTTGTTCATAACCTAGCCTAACCCCAAGGAAAGATAAATTAGACCTGTGTACTCTTAAATGTGTCTTTCTTGGTTACTCTAGAGTTCAAAAAGGATATTGTTTCTATTTACCATATCTGCATCGATACCTTATGTAGGCCGATGTCACATTCTTTGAATCACAACCTTATTATACATCTCGTAATCATCTTGATGTCTTTAAGGTCTTACTCCTACCTATCAGGTCTTATCTGTACCAACTTTTGAGGAACCTACAATTACTTGTACATCTCTACTTGTAGTGCCATCACTCTTGGCTTATCATCGCCATCCGCATCTAGCACCATTCTCCGGTGAATTATGCCATGCGTCAAACAATGTTGCTACTACGGACTTGCCTCCTCCTAGCCAACCGATTGCATTTCAAAAAGGTATACAATCCACTCGAAATACTAACCCATATTATACTTACTTGAATTATCATCATTTACCATCACGCCACTATGCCTTTGTATCATTTGTCCTCTATTATTATCCCTAAGACTATGGGTGAAATACTTTCTCATTTTTAAGGGAGGTACACTATGATTGATTCCATGTATGCTTTACATACGTGTGGTACTTAAGAGCTAGTCTCACTTCCTGTAGGTAAATCTACTATTGGTTGTCGTTGAAATTATGCAGTCAAAAATGGTTTAGATAGTTAGGTTTATAAGGCTCACCTTGTTGCCAAAGGGTATACTCAGTGTAATACCCAATTTTAACTCGAGGTCCAAACAGTGTACAACATATAGTGATTCTTAATTTGATTCTTAATGCTATTTTAAAGAGTCGCCACCTAATTATGTGAAAAGTAAATTATGATACCTATTTTACTAAGGTTATGTAATATTAACTCTACATTAAGGTCTACCTAACCTTATACGATTCTAGGTAAGGATTCTAATTTATCCTGAAGGGAAGGGGTAAGACATTCTTTAAGATACGTAAAGCACAGTTAACCGGTCAAACTGAGGTTAATTAATTAAACTAGAAAATAATGCTAAAGAATTTGCAAAAAAACCATGAGTGGAAAACATTTTAACATTTGAAAAACTATTTTATATTTGGAAAGAATTGACTTGCATTTTTCTTTTTTGAAAACAATAGATAATCACTTGTTTAAAACGACAATTGTTTGTACAAATTTTGGTACGAAAATGCATACTAAAACAAAGGTTTTAGTATATGAAGTTAATGCGCATGTCTTAAAATTTGTTTGCACCTTGAAACACATTCTACATTTGAAAATTGATTGAAATAGAATGACAAAAACTTGAAAAGAAGAAAATAAAAAGTCATTTGCTTAAAAAAAAATTATTAGTCTCTAAAGTCATGGCTATAAAAACACAGTACAAAATCTAATTTATGACCCCAAAAAAAACGCTTCTTTAAAAAAAAATCAAATTGAGCTTAAATAAATGCTAGATTTCTTTCAAAAAAGGAAAAGCTCACATATGATAGTTTATCGATAATTAGGTTGTGGGTAAGTAAGTAATTAGATTAAAACGTGATCAGTTTTCCTATGTCGACTATCTCGAATGCAAAAAAAACTAAAAACACATCTAAATCACATAAGTAAGTTCATCATGTTAAGAAAAATCAATAAAAACAAATAAATGCTAAAGATATAAATAGACATAGGCGACTCCAAGTGAGTTTCACTCGTTTTGCTTGCTATTCCGGATAGTCAAAGATATAGACTCCATATGTGGGTATTATGGTAGCGAGTCCATGAGACTGTATATTGGCCAGAGTCCTCAATTCAGACTCCATTTTTGCTCCAAAGTTCATGCAAGTAAAGAGAGGGTAAAGAGATTAGTAAGATAATTCAACTTTAATCGATATTGAATAAATCAAGAATATAGCCAAATAAAGTCACGCCACTAAATACATTCTGAGATACAAATTAAACTACAGGAATTAGACAAGATACATGACGATTTTTGAACCAAACTTGAAGCAGCCAAGTATGAAGCAACCATACGTGCCTTACTTCTTACACCATGATCCTTTAACATTAATTTTTTTTTACATAGCCAAATATTAAATATTCAGGATGAAAAGGAACAAACTCATACATACATTTCTACTAACAGAGAATAGAACGGAGGCTGCTAACAGTGGAACAAAAGAGACTTAAACTTAAATTTATATGCATCGAGATAAAGCGCGATCATGGCGAGCATATAATTTGTATCATATTTTATAACTAAGCATGACAATAAAGATCTCCATTAAAACGTATTCCTACTTTAAGAAGTATACATGAGCTGCAAATGTTTAACATACAAGGACAATGAATAAGTTATCAACAGGGAGGAAAAAAAGTCAACAAAAGATCTCATATAAACTTTTTTTTTAAACTAAAGGTGTGTTTGGTATGAAGGAAAATGTTTTCCTAGAAACTGTTTCCTGAAAAACAAGTGATTGTGACTTATTTTCTCATGTTTGGTTGGTAAGTAGAAAATATTTTCCCAAAAAGATTATTTAATGTTTTATTTATGAATGAAAAATGTTTATGAGAAAATATCTTTTATTTTACTAGAGTAGAAAATAATTTTTGAAATTGAAAATATTTTTTAAAAACAAACTTAAACTCTTTTGGGGGGTGGGGTCGAGGGTAGGGGTGAAAAAAATAAAAATATGAAGTTGAAAATATTTTTCAAAAGAAACTTTTTTTTTTCGGGGGGAGGGGGGGGGGGTCGAGGGTAGGAGTGAAAAAATAAAATTTTGAAGCTCAAAATATTGCTTAAAAACAAGCTTTAATTATTTTTTTTGAAGGGGGTTGGGGGGACTGGTTTGAGGGTAGGAACAAAATAAATTGATTTTTTTAACAAAATAAATTGTAATTTGAAGTTGGAAGAGAATTTTGGAAAATATTTTCCTTAAGTTTTGAAGGAAAGTCAGTTTCCTTACATTTGAGGAAAATGAGTTGATTTGGAAAACATTTTTCAAAACATTTAACCCAACCAAACATGAGAAATTTGGGAAACATTTTCCGGAAAATATTTTTCTTCATGCCAAACACATCCTAAGTCATTCCTTAATTTCAAGATGGCTAAAACACAAAAAAAATATGACTTCATATTCCTAAAAAGATTAAACCGAACAAAAATACATCACTTCATTATAGCTAGAACAAGCAAAATCTTTCTCGACACCAAATCAGAGGAAAAGGGGCGAAAATCACCTGCTATAGGGCAGTGAACGGGGCTGCTTCGATCAAAGTCTATATTCGAACAATAACAAACTCGAACAAGCTTGAAGCTAGAGTTTCTGTCAAGATTGAAAGAGGATACAAAAGATAATTTTTGAGAGCAAAAAGCAATGGTTCATGGTGCTATAGGGGTGGGTGGGGGCCGGGGAGGGGGGGGAAGCTTCTTTTCTTAAAAATAAATACAAAGGCTGCTATAGATATCCCGAAAAAACTTTCGAAACACGAATGCAAAATGTTGGTATTTATGTCACGCCCCGAGCCTACACCCTGGGAGGGACCGACACCCATAGACCATTTCTAGCCCCAAGCGAACCCTTGGCCTGACTTTCTTAACTCAGCGGAAACCTAACTCAACAGAAAATTCAATGCAAACGCAAGGTTACAAAACAACTTATCTTATAACATCTGGTCACAAAGGCAACTCGAATCTCGAAATAGGATATTTACATATATACATAGATGAGAGACTCAAAACTAACTGACTGACTGTCTATGAAGCCTCTAAAGTACTGAGATGGATGTTGGGACAGACCCCATAACATCCTAATAAAACAAATATGGATGCAAAACAACCGAGTCCTCCAGAAAGCAAGGAGGCTCACCACTGACTCTGAAGTGCTCAGCTAGATCAACGACGTGTAGGATGCTGATCCGGGGTACCTATATCTGCATCGTCATAAGATGCAGGCCAACTAGCATCAGTACATCGAATGTACGAGTATGCGAGATGGAAAGCTAAACCACAACTTAAGCTTGAAAAGAGTACAAGAGAACACTTACCTTGGCTCTGTTCGACTCATGAATAACTGAACTCAATATATAAAGCAATAAGACGCATGCAATATATAAAGCTTGCAAAATAGTGTAAACTACTTAGCTCGTTAGTGATGAAACAACAATGACTCAACTTTACTTATATAAAAGTAATATAACTTTAGTGGGAGATTCTTTAACCGACAACCACCACCATGTGCCCTAGTGGTGGTACAACATTTTACCTCACGTTGCCCAAGGACCATCCTATACCTTGCCGTGATATAGGACCTTACTTTTGCTTAGTGGATCCACTAGCTTAATCTTACGTGATCATCTAAAAAGAATGATACGTCAAGTCCCATGTTGGCGCATGGTTCTTATGGAGAGTTGAGTTAATATGAACCTGTGTCCCCAATTCGGTGCTCAATACTACTCCCAAAAATACTTTGGCTCATAAGTGTCTTTTAAACACATCTTTCTTTAATTGAGATAATTACTCAAAACTTAGCCCAAAGGCTCTTTTGGAAAACATGGTTCCCCTCTTACTCAAATGTAAAACATTTACAAACCTCTTTAGGAATACTTAGTTCCCTAATAGCTTTTGAGAAATGGACTCAACTTTATGCTCTTGACTTAACTTGAAACTCGAGACTCTTTACTGAACTTGAAACTCTATACTCTTGCTTGAATTGAAACTTGAAACGAAGTTAAAACGTTTAATAACGACTCCTGAAAATTTTTGAGGACTTGCTTCTTAACTTTGCTTGACTTGACTCTAACTTCCCTTAACTTTGATCCTAACTTGCCTTGAATTGAACTATGGATTCAAGGTATATGATCACATGTTTATGGATGAGTTCGGGATGTCTAAATGTACCTTAAAATGTTGGAAACAACTATAAAACATAGGAACAATACCAAGGAACAAGCATGAGAAAGTGTGTAAAGAATGGGAAACCTTGGCGTCCTTGGCGCTCTGCAAGGCGCGGAGCGCCAGCCCTTAAAGCTCAGAGGGGACCTGCTGGCGCTCTGCTAGGCGCGCCGCCCCAAAGGCTGGACTTCAGAGTCCCTTTTGGGGGGCGCTGGCAAGCGTGACGCGCCAGCCCCTTGCCCAGAAAATCTGACTCTTCTCCCTCGTTTTCCCAACTCTAAACCACCCTAACTTCAATGGACTCAACCCCAAACACTAAGGATCATAAAATCCCTCAACATGCAAGAGATCCAACTCAAACACACAACAAAATCATGTCCCACAACCAACAGGAACTTCAACAACACAATCAACAACATCAACAACACAACCCAACAACTTCAACAACATATCCAAGCTTTTCTCAATAATAAAAATGAGTTTGGTCTGTGGGGGGAAGGATCAACCCAACACTAAGAACTCACATACCTAGTGGGGATCACCCCCGATGATATCCACGACGGAAACTTGCTTGATCTCTTCTTCTCCTCTTCTTCTCTTCTTCTTCTCTTCTTCACTCTCAAGCCCTAGCTCTCACTCTTTTAAAAAGGGACCAAAATGATCCAAAAATCAGCCTAACACAACAATATAACCCCAAAAGAAATGGCTAGGGAAAAGACCAAAATGCCCTTAAAATTTCCGGACGGATTCCCTGCCAACTGCCCAACTTTCAAAGGGCATAACTCGCTCATACGAACTCGGAATCGAGTAAACTCGGCGGCGTTGGAAATATCATTCCAAGGGATTTCCAAACATCACTGGAACTACTCCTAGATCATCCTGAGCTAGGAGTTATGACGGCTCAAAGTTGGACAAAACTCACTGATTTCCCACACTTAACCAAATTTCCAGATTTTGAATTCCTTCCAAAAATGACTATTTCTGATTTCCAGCTTCTCTATAGTTATTTCAACTTACTGGGTGTTACAATATCTCTCCCTTGGGAACATTCTTCCTCAAATGAGGTTACTCTTACCAAGGCTAAGGGTGTAACATCAAACTCAAACACCCAACAAGCAAAAAATGCAAACAACAACAACAACAACGACATGCTCACTACAATTTAAAGAGCACCAAGAAGGAAATTATTACCTTGGTCTCCATTTCCTCCGGATTCAAAGAAATGTGGATATCTCTTCTTCATGTCCTCTTCGGCTTCCCAAGTGGCTTCCTCATCAAATTGGTTCCTCCATAGGACCTTGACTGAGGCTACATCTTTCGTTCTCAACCTACGAACTTGACGATCTAAAATCTAAATAGGAACCTCCTCATAAGATAAGTTATCCTTGATCCTAATACTTTCAGTTGGTAGGATCAATGAACGGCTGTTAGTTCCTGTGGTAACTCCAATTCATAAGCAACATTGCCAATCCTCTTGGCTATGCGGTAAGGTCCAATATATCGGGGACTAAGTTTCCCTTTCTTACCAAACCTCATAACCCCTTTCATGGATGAAACTTTTAAATACACCCAATCTTCTACTTCAACTCTAACGCCCTTCTCCTAACATCAGTATAGGATTTTTGATGACTCTGTGCCGTTTTCAACCTCTCTTGAATCACTTTCACCTTCTCCATAGCTTGGTGAACTAAATCTAGTCGTATCAACTGTGCTTCACTAACTTCAAACCATCCAATAGGAGATCTGCATCTTCTCCCTTAAAGAGCTTCATATGGAGCCATCTGGATGCTAGAGTGATAACTGTTATTGTAGACAAACTCAATGAGAGGTAGGTGATCATCCCAATTTCCTTTGAAATCAATCACACAAGCCCTCAACATATCTTCTAGGGTCTGGATAATGTGCTCTGCTTGCCCATCAGTCTGAGGATGAAAGGCGCTACTTAAGTTCACCTTCGAACCCAAGCCTTTCTGAAAAGATTTCCAAAACTGTGCAGTGAACTGTGCACCTCTATCTGAAATAATGGAGATTGGGACTCCATGAAGTCTCACTATCTCTTGAACATATAACTTGGCATAATCTTCTGTTGTATTAGTAGTCTTTACCGGTAGAAAATGAGCTGACTTTGTCATTCGGTCGACAATCACCCAAATAGAATCATGTTGTCTGCGAGACTTTGGCAACCCTGTGATGAAATCCATATTGATCATCTCCCACTTCCATTCTGGAAGTTCTATCCTCTAAGCTAAACCAACGGGCTTTTGGTGTTCAACTTTCACTTGTTGGCAATTTGGACACTTAGCAACAAACTCTGCATTGCCCTTCTTCATGCCATTCCACCAATAAACTTCTCTCAAGTCACGATACATCTTCGTGGAACCCGGATGAATGGAATATCTGGAGCTACGAGCTTCCTCCATAATCCTCTCTTGGAGTCCATCTACCATAGGTACGCACAATCTACCTTATTACCTCAAAAACACCATCTCCCCCTTGTTCAAAAGCTAATACTCTTTGCTTTTTAACATTTGCCTTCAACTCAAGCAAAATGGGATCTTGATCTTGTTTCTCTTTCACTTCAGACACTAGTGATGACTCGGCCCCATACGCCACCGCTATTCCTCCTTCTGCGGAATCTGTAAGTCTGACTCCCAGGTATGCCAGTCTGTGCACATCTTTTGTTAACTCTCTCTTTCCTTCTTCATTATGGGCCGGTACCACCCATAGACAACCTGCTCAAAGAATCAACAACAACATTAGCCTTACCTAGGTGGTAAAGAATACTCAGGTCATAGTCCTTGAGTAATTCTAACCACCTCCTCTGTCTGAGATTAAGCTCTTTCTGAGTAAGCACATATTGAAGGCTCTTGTTATCAGTGAATATGTCGACGTGCACACCATACAAGTAATGACGCCATATCTTCAAAGCAAATACTACAGTAGCTAACTCCAAGTCATGGGTTGGGTAATTCTTCTCATGAACTTTCAACTGTCTGGAGGCATAAGCTATAACCTTGCTATTCTACATAAGGACACAACCCAAACCAATTCTAGATGCATCACAATACACCACAAGACCTTGAGTACCTTCTGGTAACGTCAAAACTGGAGTTGTAATCAACCTCTTTTTCAATTACTGAAAGCTCTTCTCACAAGCGTCAGACCATTGAAATTTCACTATCTTCTGAATCAACTTGGTCAAAGGAGATGCAATAGACGAGAACCCCTCTACAAACCTTCTATAATAGCTAGCTAAACCCAAGAAACTTCTAATATCAGTTGGAGATGTGGGCCTAGGCCAATTCTGCACTGCCTCAATTTTTCGAGTATCAACTTTAATTCCATCACCGGACATAATGTGGCCTAGGAATGCCACAGACTTAAGCCAAAACTCACACTTAGAGAACTTGGCATACAACTCCTTATCTTTCAAAGTCTGAAGAACTATTCTGAGATGACTAGCATGATCTTCTTCATTCCTTGAATAGACTAGTATGTCATCAATAAAGACGATAACAAACATATCTAAATAAGGTTTGAAGACTCAATTCATCAAGTCCGTGAAAGTTGTCGGTGCATTGGTCAAACCAAAAGACATGACTAAAATCTCATAATGACCGTACTTGGTCCTGAAAGCTGTCTTTGGAATATCATATTCCCTTACTCTTAACTGACGATAGCCTGATCTGAGGTCAATCTTCGAGAAACAAGTGGCACCCTGAAGCTGATCGAAAAGATCAGCAATCCTCGGAAAAGGGTACTTGTTCTTGATGGTAACCTTATTCAACCGGCGGTAATCTATACACATCCTAAGGGAACCATCTTTCTTTCTCACAAACAAAACCAGAGCACCCCAAGGAGAGACAGTCGGTCGAATGAAACCCTTTTCTAGGAGATCTTTCAACTGCTCTTTCAACTCTTTCAACTCTGCTGGTGCCATTCTATATGGCGGAATAGAGATAGGATGAGTATCTGGAATGAGATCTATGCTGAAATCTATTTCTCTCTTAGGAGGAATTCCGGGTAGATCATGAGGGAAAACTTTTTAGAAACTCTCTTACTATAGGAACTAACTGAAAATGAGGTATCTCAACACTAGAGTCATGAACTCAGACTACGTGCTAGACACAACCCTTCGAAACTAACTTTTTTGCCTTAAGGTACGAAATGAAACGACCTTTAGGCACTGTTAAACTACTACTCCACTCTAAGACTGGCTCATTCGGAAACTGAAACTTGACCACTCGAGTTCTACAGTCTAATGATGCATAACAGGCATGAAGCCAATATATACCTAGAATGACATCAAAATCTACCATGTCTAACTCAACCAAATCAACCATGGTGCTCTTGTGATTGATAGAAACAGGACAATCACGATAAACTCTTTCCGCTAGAATAGACTCCCCAATAGGTGTAGAAACACAAAAGGGTTCACAAAGTCTTTCAGGAAGAACCTCAAACTGATTTGCAACATAAGGAGTTACAAACGATAAACTTGGCTTTTTTTTTTT
>NW_026020043.1:278185-301591 GCF_900185275.1 Solanum verrucosum
ACTAGAGTCATGAACTCGGACTCGTGATAGACACAACCCTTCGAAACTAACTTTTTTGCCTTAAGGTACGAAATGAAACGACCTTTAGGCACTGTTAAACTACTACTCCACTCTAAGACTGGCTCATTCGGAAACTGAAACTTGACCACTCGAGTTCTACAGTCTAATGATGCATAACAGGCATGAAGCCAATATATACCTAGAATGACATCGAAATCTACCATGTCTAACTCAACCAAATCGGCCATGGTGCTCTTGTGATTGATAGAAACAGGACAATCACGATAAACTCTTTCTGTTAGAATAGACTCCCCAACAGGTGTAGAAACACAAAAGGGTTCACAAAGTCTTTCAGGAAGAACCTCAAACATATTTGCAACATAAGGAGTTACAAATGATAAACTTGCTCCTGGGTCTAGCAAAGCATATACATCAAAAGCAAAGACTTTGATCATACCAGTGACACCATTAGGAGAGTTCTCTTGCTCATGGCGACTGGTGATAGCATAGAGGCGGTATACTCCTCCGCCAGTACTAGAAGTAGCTCCTCTAGGTTTCGTCCTGTCTGGGGAGCAACTGAAAAAGATTGGGTCCTACTGCCCAAATTTCCACTACCTTGCTTATTCTTAGGGCACTCCTTCATGAAGTGACCCTCTTGTCCACACTTAAAGCAACATGTCTGTCCATCACGACATTTACCCGGGTGGGTTCTACCGCACCTAGCACATGTAGGAAACAAACTGCCTCTTTGTGCCACACTACCTGAGGACTGTGCTGGTCTAGCCTTGAAGTCCTTCAAATTCTGGCCATTAAATTCCCTTCTGTATCGGGGTGTAGGTGCTCTAGAAGATGATGGAGCAGTCCCCTTTTGCCTTTGCTGAAAGGAGGAACAGTTTGAATTACCTTTCTGCTGCCCGGACTCATTACCGGTCTTGGCTCTCTTACTTCTGAACTCTTCCCTGTCCCTCAGCTTCTCTTCCTCAACCTACTGTACATAGACCATTAACTTGGATATGTCCATGTCCCCGATAAGCATTGCAGCCCTACCTTCCTTAATTGACAACCGAGACAGCCCAGCAACAAACAAGCTCATTCTATTTCTCATGTCCGCCACCATCTCCGGAGCATAGCTGGATAGTTGTGTGAACTTCAGACTGTACTCTTGAACACTCAAAGACTTCTGGTTAAGTGTGAGGAACTCACGTACCTTGGCCTATCTCAATTCTCGAAGAAAGAAATGCCCCAAGAAAGCTTCCTCAAAATAGGCCCAACTCGCAGGTGCTGCATTCTCAGCTCTGCCCTCTTTCCACTGGTCGAACCAAGTTCTAGCAACATCCTTCAATTGATACACAGTTAGTTCAACCCGCTCAAAATCTGCCACGTGCATCACATCAATAATCTTCTTCAACTCCTCAATAAAGTTCTCTGGATCCTCATTAGTACTCGAACCCATGAAATTCGGAGGATTCATCCCCAAGAACTCACGAATCCTAGAAGTGTCAGCTTCTTCATGTCGAGCTCCCCTTTGCTGACAAATCTGATTAACTTTGCTTGACTTGACTCTAACTTCCCTTAACTTCGATCCTAACTTGCCTTGAATTGAACAATGGATTCAAGGTATACGATCACATGTTTATGGATGAGTTCAGGATGTCTAAATGTACCTTAAAGTGTTGGAAACAACTATAAAACATAGGTACAATACCAAGGAACATGCATGAGAAAATGTGTAAAGAATGGGGGAACTTGGCGTCCTTGGCGCTCTGCAAGCCGCGGAGCGCCAGCCCTTGAAGCTCAGAGGGGACCTGCTGGCGTTCTGCTAGGCGCGCAGCCCCAAAGGCTGGACTTCAGAGTCTTTTTTGGGGTGCACTGGCAGGCATGACGCACCAGCCCCTTGCCCAGAAAATCTGACTTTTCTCCCTCTCTTTCCCAACTCTAAACCACCCTAACTTCAATGGACTCAACCCCAAACACTAAGGATCATAAAATCCCTCAGCATACAAGATATCCAACTCAAACACACAACCAACAGGAACTTCAACAACACAATCAGCAACATCAACAACACAACCCAACAACTTCAACAACATATCCAAGCTTTTCTCAATAATAAAAATGAGTTTGGTGTGTGGGGGAAAGGATCAACCCAACACTAAGAATTCGAGATTGGAGTCGAGCAGTGTTCAAGGTAGACCTTTGACCTTTGACCATTGTTGGAAACCTAAACTTTCACAACAAATAATTACCCAGTTCACTGCTTAGATAACACTACAAGAAAAAGCCTTATTTATGACCAGAATGTAGGGATAATCTAATAATCCCGTCTCTAAAAGTATATGTTTTAGGACAAGATTTATTCTAGTCCTTATTTATGTATTTTATTGAGAAGGTACTAAATTTGGTCCCTAAAGAATTTATTAACTGGTCCCAAATTGTACTTGAAGGACATAAGCGGGAGATACATCTGCCAAATTTAACAGTAGATTTTTTGAAAAATTAAGACTTCATTTTAACAAAAACCTAAGAGCCAAAACTTTTTTATACAGAAGTAAAAAATCAAAAACTATCTATTTTCTGAAAACGTATCTCCTATCAGCTTGCCACAACTTGCCCTAATTTCTCTTGAGATCGCTTCTTTTCAGCGTAACTCTGCCCTAATCTCAACGCAGGTTTCTTCTTGGTTCCTTGTCTCTCTTTTCTTGTTGCTTATTTGTATCTTGAAAATAACTAATCTAATTGAGAAAACATTTGAAAACAAGACATTTGGCTTTGTGGATTTCCATCGCAGCTCTGCCCTAAACACGGAGTAGGTGTATTCTTCTGCAATTGCTCTTTTTCTTCCATAATTGTATTGATGACATATTTTCTTATTTTATTCAAGTTACTGCACTTCTTCATCCCCATTTATATCATTAGATAGGTTATGAGTTTCATAATCCAGTCTCTTTCTTCTATACAATCAATGGACAAATTATTGGATTGAGATTTCTAACAGTTGATTGATAGTAGGTGTCTTCTTCTGCAATTGCTCTTTTTCTTCCATAATTGTATTGATGACATATTTTCTTATTTTATTCAAGTTACTGCACTTCTTCATCCCCGTTTATATCATTAGATAGGTTATGAGTTTCATAATCCAGTCTCTTTCTTCTGTACAATCAATGGACAAATTATTGGATTAAGATTTCTAACAGTTGATTGATTCTCTAGAGTGTATTATGTGTTAGAAGATTCATATGTTATATAGAGTGAATATTGAATTTGGAAAAAAACAATTATTTCGTGAACAAAATACTAGATTTATGTCTCTGATGTTGAAATTTTGTGGACAATTCCTGTTAAGTCTACTATTTCTTCAAAACTTGAGACCATCTATTTGAGCGGACTTTGTAGAGTTTTATACAAAGGAATTAATTATAAAATTTATATTTTTCCCACTAAAACTCGCACCCGATGTATAGAATAATCTAACACACAATCAATTGAAAATTATAATTGTTGTATTCTCGTTGTGAACCAAGTCCCTATTTCTAGCTCAATTGCATAACTCAAATTTTAATGATAAATTTGGATGAGATCATCATAACTATCTTCCTCCTCATCAAATTTTTCACCATATTCAATTAGGATGTCTTTGATACATATAACTTTAAAAGTAAGATATATTTGCATCTCCTTAAGAAAAGTGTTCAGTGTGGAGTTTGTGAAAAGAAGGGCAAAAGTTACAGAACTAGTTTCAATGTTTATGTTGAGTATCTCGACATCCACATGAAAAGAGGGGAGGTGAGTCTCTCAAAAGGATATAATGTTGCATCCATGTAGGTTCTTAAGTAGATTTATAGAGATGGAACCAGTATGCTCTATACAACATCACTGTAGATTTATAAGCAAGGGAAATATGGATGTGTTATATTTGTTGCTTCACAGTATCATTTGTTTGATATTCTAGTGGTGCTAAATTAAAATATGTAGGATCATGATGAATCTTGAAAATAAACAATTACTTTATTTTTTTTTTACAATTTAGTCCTATATGAAATCAAGAAATTGAAACAAGATATTTTAAAATATACTGCTTGGAATTTATATTAATAGTTTGTTTTGTATCCTTTTACTTCAGAACTATCTCCCTAATTTTTTATTTGTGAATTAAGAAAGTCTCAATATACGATATAAGGAGATCTTTGTTTGAGAAGGAATTGTGTATTCTAAAGTACATTTATAGAGCATACTGGTTCCATCTATGTTCTATTGAACTAGAATTATTTTTGTTTATAGTTAAATCTGCTTTTGTTTGAAATCTATTATTCAGTATTAAATTGACTAGGTACAATAGTTGAATGAACTTAAATGATAAAGTAGAATATTAAAAGCGAGTGCATTGTCTCTTAAGCAAGAAGCAAAATGAATCGTACTTTAAATCCCTTTTCTTCCTTGAAGCGAGTCCAAAGTAAAAAGCGAGCCCTTGCTTCCGAAATATAGTACACCATAGCTCCCCATAGTGCAGCCACCACTTCCTTCTTAAACTACCTCTAGTTTTCCTTCTAATCATCTCCACTGTAATCTTCAATTCTCTTGCAGGTAGTGAGATGTTGAACAATTGTTTAAGTTCAGCTCTCACCATTGCATCATAATGAAAGTCTACAATCAAGTGTTTGCTTGTCTCATCATTGGTGGAGATGAGCAAACACTTGTTTGTAGACTATAATTTTTAACTCTCTTCCTTGTCAAGGAAGAGTCGATAATGAAAAACAAGTGCTTCATAGTTTTGAATCATATAGTTTTGAAAATCATAGTTTGATGTAGGGTTGTGACTTTTCCATGAATAAGAAGAGAAAGGTCGTAAACTAGTAATCTATGATAGAAATCTTTATCATATCTAGAGACATTCATGTGATGGAAAAGAAAATCAGTGATACGTCACGACATAACTCAAAAAGATCCCTAAATAAGAGTTCCTAGTGACTATGACTTGCTACACATCGTCTAGTCTTCTTGATGAAAGAAAACATTGTAGAATATTTTATGTTTTCACTTGAATTACAATGCCTATATGGGAATGTAACTAACTTTCTCCAGTAAATTGATCATGTTCAGGTCAGTACTATCAGGCGACAAGTTGACACCTCTTATGATATACCAAGTAAATATGATACATATAATCTCATTGCAAACAATATGCATCTAGGCTTATCTACTTGCAGTGCTCTTATACATGAAAATATCTACAATGCACTGGTTCTGTTTTCAGATTTAAATTTGTGGGTACCTCTCAGATGACTTATTTGGTTATTTGAATCAATCACATGTATGACATCGGCCCTTTCAACTGCATAACAACTGTTTTTTCTGCTGACCAAGTAAGTAACAATATACCCGACCTTTAAATTTATTTTGTTGATTTGCATATAGTAAGTTTCTACTTAAATTTTCCAGATAAGGTACAGTAAAAATTCCAACTAAGGTACAGTTAATTGGTAGCAAAAAGGACGCAATTAGACAAACTAATTAGTTATCTTATAGTTGAACTAAAATTGCAGTCCTTTGTTTTATCTTTTTTCATTGTCTAAAACCATAAAAAGGAAAAAAAAGAGGTGAGGTAGTAGTAACAGCATCCAACTAAGCTTGCAGGTCCTCATAGTTTTTTTCCATTACATAGCTGAAACCATTTTTTTCTTTGCTTTATAATTTTTCCCAGCCTCAGCTTCTCACTCTCCAAAATATTGTGCTAAACACTAAAGTATTGGTAACATGATTAGTGAAGATTCATATAGCCTAATCCAAATAAGCTTGGGATTGAGGGTAATTGTTGAATTGCAGTAGACCGATCCAAAAAAAACTATTAGACTAATGTTTTTTCAGAGTTGTGGCTTGCTTAGGCAGTTACCTTCAAGGCCAACCAACCTGTCAAACCTATAACATACTATAACAACATAAGTTCAGTTTTACAACATCTCAGAAGCTATTATTTGCAGATACTAAACTAGGAACAATAAGACACGTTACTTCTATAAAATGCATCAGTAGGACTCAATCTGCCTGAACTATCAGATTCCAACAACTATTTTACAAAGGGAAATCATCTGATGACAAATAAGGATCCCTGATGAGTTTTTGTAGAACAATAAGATGTATATTTGACATGAAACAAGTTCTCATCACGGATAGTACTAAATATGTTCTCATCACAGTTTGTGTTGGAAGTGAAATCGTTACTTTGTTTTGGTCACGTTTTCTTTACTTCTTTACTCATCTTCATTTTGTATGGTCTCTTCTAATCTTTGGTGAGTGTTAATCCATTATTCAAAGTAGACTTTACCGTGCTGGTTGATGAAATAACTGGACCAACTGTTCGTTTGATATTATTAACTCTAAGCACATACGTGTAGCTTACTTTGTGTAAATAATTATTACAAGATTCTCGTCGCCTTCAAAAAGTCGATTATTTCTAATGTCCATATAGTATTATAGATAGTTTTGGGTGTAGTCTATAGTTTCTATAGCTGCATTGATTTCATCAAAGAACACTAGACTCTCAACTAGTAGCTCCATTACTTACTACTTTAATTTCTTATGAGGTGAGGCAACGAGACGAAGTAAGACGACAAGACGAGGTGAGGTGAGATGCGTCGCCTTTGAAAAAAATAAAGATGCAACATTTAGAACATAATACATTAATTTTTTAATTAACCACAACTGCAGATCTCCATTTTAAAAAGTTTTCGACATTAACGATGACACAACTTTTCCTATGTTTTTTATTTGCTGGACAATGAATGGCTTTACTGCTTAAGGTTTGTTAAGTACTCTAGTAATGAAGCAGACAAAGATAGATTTAGGAACAAAGCTATAGAATTTGTGGAATGTATAAAATCATAATCTGCACAATGAGTGGCTTTACTACTTAAGGTTTTTTTTCTTCTACTGTAATTTAATGAAACCTTAACTTCCATTGCTAGATGAAGTTGTGGACTGTATAAAAGTATAATATGTTCTCATTTGAATCATTGTGAATGCTTCGGCAATTAGTTCTAGAAGTGGTTTGCACACACAACAGATTTCTACCCAGTTTTTACTCATTTAATTTATTTTAGCCCTGTTTTTGTTTATTCCAGCCCTTCTTGCAGCTTTTCCTATTTTCTTTCTAATTCATTTTAAATGGATTTTTTCTGTCTTCTTGCAGATTTTGTTGATGTTTATGATAACAGTTGATGAAGATTGAAACTTTAAATTTATGCGCAACTTTTGTTCATTCTTCAGTCAAGATGCAAGTTTGGAAGAAGATGCCCAAGCTCATTTTTAAGTTTGCTACAAATGTTATGAAAGATTTGATACGATAGTTTAGCTTAGGATGTTGGCTATGTTTAAAGCAAATTGAAACTAAAATTACGGGATCACAGACTCTGTCTCTATCTTTCTGTCTTTGTCTACTATATATATATATATATAGATTATATATATATATATATATCTTTTTGTATCGAGATATTTAATAGCAATTTGATATTTGTTGATGAATTTGTATTCTTGTGATATTAATTATTGTGGGACCATTGGTGGTCAAACAAAGAGTAGAATAATTGCTCGTCTCTAATGGTCAATCTAGGACTAGAAATGTTGCTCGTATCTAATGCATAATCCAGGACTAGAAATGATGTTCGTCTCTAAAGCTTTTCTAGGACCAGGACATTGATGGTCGCTAAAACTATTTCTACGACCAGTTGTTGATGGTCTCTAAAAAGTTTTAACGACTTGAGAACAAAACTTTCCCAAGAAAACTATGGTCTATTTGAGACCAGAAATGTAGTCTCTAAAAGGATTTAGAGACCAGATTTTCTTCCCGTCCCAAAATCATTTAGCAGCCAGATTTTAGAACTCATCGTTGTTAACCAATAGCGACAGAGGCTATTAGGACGAGTGGCGACCAGCTTTTTCAGGTCTCAAATGCACATTTGGGACCAGATTTGGTCTTTTAGGGACCATATTTCCCATCCTTAGAGGCTATTTTTCTTGTAGTGTAAAGTTCGTTGCATTGTGTCTCTTGTTGCTGCATGTAAAATGTGCTTTCTGCCAAATCTTGATAAAATTGTTAGGAAATAATATAAAGCTAAAATTATTAATAAATATCATACAAGAGTTTATGTATACTACAACGCCGAGCAATGGATATTTCGTTGCTAATTTCTTCGCTATATTGTAATTAATTATATCGCCATCCTTTTGTTACTAATTTTGTAGGTAAATTTATGGCGCGTAAAATTGGCGCCAATTTTTTGCAACGGAGTTGATATTTCGTCGCTACGCCATCACTATATATGGTGTTAATTTACTTTTAGTTTTTATAGCGACGTAATTATAAATCCATAGCTAATCCATCGTTATATAGCGACAAAAATATGTTTGTTGCTAATATCCATCACTAAACGCTGATTTTTTTGTAGTGATATTTTTACATAAAATGTTTATAAATTCTGCAGTCTCTTCTATACCCATATATCTGTCATTAGACGTATAACAGATTAACTGAATAGCTCCAAGGTTACTCATTAAAGTAGTGACTAACTTTGACAAGTTCTGAATATCCCATATTTTGCACATTTTATCCTAGTTCAAATTGCAAACGTTAGGCCATCAGGATGCCACGTTGATGCAAATGAGTAGTCCACAAGTCCACACAAAGGATAAAAAACATTTCCATTCCTATAGTCAACCAAAAAACCTATCGCGATCAACAAGCAAAAAACAAGCACCATAAATCTTCGCCCCAAGATCATTTAGTTGGAGTGAAATATGTCGTATCAGCAAAGAGATGAAGTTTATTACATAGAAGATGAATATGAAATGGAAGAACTAGATTATTTTGTTGATGAGTTCCAAGGCGTAGACTGGGGTGGCTTTGATTCGGTTGAAGATGAGTTGCAAGGCATACACTTGGATAGCTTTGATTTGGATGTAGATGAGCTCTTAAACGTAGGCTTAGGTGGAATTGATTCAGATGTAGATGAGTACGATTACATGAATAAAAGAATGTAAGATATTTTGGCTATAGAGGTAAGGAAGCGCAAAGATATTAAAGGGATCCCCTAGAAAGGGTTCCCATAACCAGGGAGACAACTAAGCAAACAAGACTACAACAGTATCAGAACTATGAAAATATTCCTCACTCTGGTTAGACATCAGAAAAGGAGTTCAAAACCATGAAGAAAGGTAATTTAAACTATGATTTCAGATGGAATGGAAGATTCATAACATCAACGTCCTCTCATCCCCCACTGAGGAATTTGGTTTGGACACCTTTTAACCATGATGCGTGCATGATATCTAATTTTTTCAGTCATCTATTGTACTAACGTTCTCTCAAGCCCCAGTTGTGGAAGTTGGTTTGGGCACCTTCGAAGCATGATGTGTACCTGATGTCTCATTTCTTTGAAATTCATTGTTCAATTGATTTGGTGAAAACTGAAATTCTCAATTTATCAAGACATGTAGCGCCACTCTTGAAAAATCTTTAAATCCTTTTAGAGGGATTTAGGGAGATCCTAGAAAGCACTCTTGCCGTGAAAGATAAGTTGTTTTTTACTAGCAGATTGCAAGAAGAACTTATTGTCAAGTATTTAGATAAGTTTGGAGTTTTCTTTTGTTCTCGTCGACCTAAGTCGAGGATGTCATTACCACTGCTATTGAGATTAAAATAAATTGCCGGAGGTGCACTTCATTTTATAGCTTCAAATAATGATTCTAGAGTTAGAGATTTTGATTTCGAGAAATTTTAAATATCTAACCATTTCCATTTTCCCGAGCCAGTGAATCATAGATCACTCAGTCCTGATGACAATCTCTAACTCCAGGATGGCATCACTCGCCAGGGAAATTGGAAATGATTAGATAGTTGAGATTTCTCCAAATCGAAAACTCTAACTATAAAATCATTATTTGATGTAATAAAATAGAGTGCACCACTGATAGTGTTGTTAATGTTAATAGCAATGGCATAATTGTTATACGTTGGTCAAGAACAGAAGCAAATTCCAAGATTATCTAAATACTTGATGATTAGTTCTCCTTGCAATCTACCAGCAACAAGCAACTTATCTTTCACAACAAGAATAATTACTCGGGTCTCCGTAAATCACTCTTAAAGGCTTTCAAGGTGTTTATCGAGTGGCGCTACATGCCTTGATAAATGGACAATTATTGTTTTTGTGCAGGTCCATGATGACTAGTGAATGATATAAAAATGAGACATCAGAAGATGCCTCGACAAAATTCCTCAGTTGGGGGTGAGGAAATGCTGATATGTAGGATCTTGTATTCCATATGAAATCATAGTACAAATAATCACCCTATCCTAGAAAATCGCCGGAAATTGACGCACATTGCTCTGTCGCTGTGTTTTCTTCCCCTGAATATGGGGTTCATGCATATATCGTTGGCTCTACTTTTATTAATATAACCATTGGCCAACTTGGTGGCATATATGCCAGCAACGATAGCTATTTGATTCTCTACCCGAATCGTAGAAGCTCCATTACAATTTGAGAATTATTATTGAATTGTGTATCTACATTATTACATTGAGATCATATCTATAGATACTACATTAGACTCCTTTCTCGACTAGGAAACTACAGTACTATTCTTTTCCAAGTAGGATTATATATTTTTATTTTATTTTATGACTGTTATGATCGGATCATCTTTCATGCACCCCGACTAAATTTACAAGAGACCTACCACCTCCCTAGCAACAACTATCAAGTAACTCTGTTCACCAAACTAGTACAGATGCAATGAATCAGCTAATGTTTTTGTCCCCGTTGAGTTTTGACCTTAAGACGTAGGAATCTCAACCACTTCATTGACCACTCGGCCACACCCTAGGGTACCAAATAGGATTTTATATACTAATCCTTTTCCAAGTAGGTGGCCTGTGTTTTAAAGGAGACCACACTCAGTTTTATCATTCAAATGATGGAGATAATCTACATTACAAATAGCACAATAAAAAAAATATGAACCTAAATATCATCCACTTCTACCCTCAAAGTGCTTATATTATTTCATCAAGATATGAATAGTTGTGTCATCACCCAAACTCAAGGAGGCTACTAAATATGTGATTCCACACGGCAATGATAAGGGACTCTCTATCAGGACTAAAAGACACTCGGGATATGTCACCAGAGAAATCATTTTCTTATTCCACATCATATCCACATTTTACAAAAAAAAATGTAAAAAAATTCTACAAGCTCAGCCATACCCATAAATATTTCATCACATGCCTAGCAGATTGACCGAAAGCTCCAAAGTTACCCTTCAAAGTAGAGACTGACTTAGACAAGTTTTGAATATCCCATAATTTGCATGTTTTATTATGGTTCTCATTTGCAGAGGTTAGGCCAGCAGGATGTCACAATAATGCATATGAGTAGTCCACATGTCTACATAAAGGACAAACAACCTTTCTATTCCTGGAGTTAATGAAAAAACATATCGCAATCAGTGGCGGATCCAGGAATTAAGCTCAGAGGTTTCGAAATTTAAAGAAGAAGCTCATGTGGTAATGTAAGTGCGAGGTGAGCGTAGTAACCCCGACATGCTTTTTGTACAAGGTATCTCATTGGTTGATAAAAGTTAACACTTCTTAAAATTTCTTGTACTTTTTATACTTTTATTTTGTAATGTTTTACTTATTTTGAATTTAAATTTTTTTTAAATTAGTATCCATTTAAACACATATTACTAGGAAAATTATCAAGATTCTCTAAAAGTGTGTAAGTATAGATTTACTAATATTATAATGCATATTCAGAAGATAAATAAATGGCATTGTCAATTTTTTAGTTCATGTAGTTTAATTTACTAGGTTAGTCATCACTTGTTGAGTGTAACACGTCCCATCAACAAGGAGATGAAGCCGATTACATAGAAAATTAATATGAAATGAAAGAACTAGATGAATTAATTGATTAGTTCCAACGCTTAGACTTGGGTGGCTTTGATTCGGATGTCGATGAGTTGCAAGGCATAGACTTGGATGACTTTGATTTGGATATAGATGAGTTTCTATGCATAGACTTAGGTGACTTTAATTCAGACGTACATGAGTATGACTACATGAATAAAAGAATGCAAGATATTTCGGTTTTTGAGGTAAGGAATAACAAAGGTATTCAAGCGATCCCTAAGGAAAGGGTTACCATAACTAGGGAGACAACTAGGCAAATAAGACTACAACGCTATCAGAACTATGAAAATATTCCTTGATCTGGTGAGATATCAGAAAAGGAGTGCAAAACCATAAAGAAAGACGATTTATACTATGATTTTAGATCGAATGCAAGATCAATTACATTAACGTTTTCTTACCCTAGCTGAGAAATTTGGTTTGGGCACCATCTAAGCATGATGTATACCTGATGTCTCATTTTTCTATCATTGATTGGTCATCATTGACATGTGCTAATACTGAAATTCTCAAGTTATCATGGGATGTAGCGCCACTAGAGAATCATCCTGAAGGATTTTTAGAGGAATTGAAGGAGATATGAGTAAGAACCCTTGTTGTGAAAGATAAGATTTTTGTTACTAGTGGATTGCATGGAGAACTTATCGTCAAGTATTTAAATAAGACTTGAGTTTTCTTTTATTCATGCCAACCTATGTCGATGATGCCATTACCACTTCTATTGAGATTAACAACACTGTCAGTGGTGCACTTCATTTAATAGCTTCAAATTATTGATGGCAATCTTTAACTCCAGGATGGCATCACTGGCTAGGGGAATTGGAAATATTTAGACAATTGAAATTTCTCCAAATCAAAATCTCTAACTCTAGAATTATTATTTGAAGCTATAAAATGAATTGCACCACTGATAGTATTAGTAATATTAATAGCAGTGACAATGGCATCATCGTCATATGTCAACCGAGAACAAAAACAGACTTTAGGATTATCTATGTACTTGACGATTAGTTTCTTTGCAATCCACTAGAAACTTACTTTTCACAATTAGAGTTCTTACTAGGGTCTCCGTAAATCCCTCTAAAAGGCTTTCAAGATGTTTCTCGAGTGACGCTACATGACCTGATAAATTGAAAATTTTAGTTTTTGCGCTGGTCAATGATGACCAATGAATGATAGAAAAATGTGGCATATGGTACACATCATGCTTAGAAGATTCTCATACCAAAATTCCTCAGTTGGGGGAGAGATAATGTTGATGTAATGGATCTTGCATTCCATCTAAAATCATAGTATAAACTGTCTTTCTTTATGGTTTTTCACTCCTTTTCTGATGTCTCACCAGATTGAGGAATATTTTCATAGTTCTGATAGCATTGTAGTCTTATTTTCCTACTCGTCTCCCTGGCTATGGTAACCCTTTCCTATGGGATCCCTTGAATATCTTTTACCTTCCTTACCTCGACAGCTGAAATATCTTATGTAAAGATATGATACCTGAGCCTAACTCAACCCCAAATCTAAGTCGTGAAGGGAGGTTTGTCAAAGTCCACATAAGGAGACAAATTGTCTATCTCTCTACCGATGTGAGACTTCTTAACATCTTGGATTCTTTTATTCATGTATTCATACTCATCTACATCCTAATCAAAGCCACCTAAGTCTACGGACGCTTTGGAAATCATCTACATCCAAATTAAAGTCATTCAAAGTCTATGTCTTGCAACTCATCTACATCCTAATCAAACCCACCCAAGTCTACGCCCTACAACCCATCAATAAAATCATCTAGTTCTTCCATTTCGTATCTAATACATAATCAACATCATCTACTTGTTGATGGGACATGTTACACTCCAACTAATTATCTTGGGGCAAAAATTTAGGGTTTGTATTTTTCTCTTGTTGATCACTATCAGCTTTTTGGTTGACTCCAAAAATGGAGAAGTTGTTTACCCTTTGTGTGGACATGTGGACTACTCATTTGAATCATCGTGGCATTCTGATGGCCTAACGTTTGCAAGTGGGAATAAATATAAATGTGTAAAATATGGGATATTCGAAAACTTATCCAAGTTAGTCACTACTTTGAAGGGTAACCTTGGAGCTATTTGGACAATCTGCTACATGTCTGATTACAGATTTATGTGCAAGGTAGAGCTAGTAGAATTTGCTAATATTTTTTAATGTAAAATGTGGAAATCATAGTAAAAACAAGCACCCTACCCTAGAAAGTTTTCAGAAATTGACCCTACCATTGCCTCACACCGCAAGGTGCATCAAACGTGGACAATGGCATTTTCCTAGTCCGATTTGGTGGGCCCTTTTCTGTATTTTAAATAATATAAATAACCATACTTGGTCTGTCTCGATTTCCATTAGTCGGTCTGCTATCTGGAACAAACCTTTGTCCATGTAATCTTGAATCAGATTCCTGAAATTTACATGATTATTTGTAGAGTGAATCCATTTCTCATGCCATTTTTAGGAGGAGACGACTATTGTAGAAGCACAGAGCAAGAGCAAAGGAAAAATTCTCTTAGCGTTAACTCTTCTTCTCTTTACTTAGCATTATTTCTTGTTTATAACATGAATTATAGCTTTTGTAATCAGATTGGAGTGGCTAAAAGCCCTCTTTCTAGGGTTATGGCCATAGTATGAACTTCGTCTTGTATTATATAGTTGTTATTGCGATTTTCTACCATATATTTTTCTCTCTTAATCTTATACTTACTATTACGTTGATTTGTGATCAATAGGATAAATGGATAATCTTTAATGGATCTTGAGAGAGGAAAGTTGGAGATAGAACTAGCTTAAGGGGAGTAGGATGCATTCTGCGAAACGGATTTGCAGCTAGGCTAGTTTGTGATGGTTAAAGGTTCGAGAGACCATCACTATAATATCAACTTTGTGAGTAAGCGAAACGGTAGAAATTTTCATAGCAATTGTATATAAATATGAAGAGATTACGCAAGCGCCATAGCACAATTTATTTTCTTCTCTATGAACAACCTCTATGATAAAAATTTTATTTACCTGTCTTGTTTTAGTTATAATAAATAGTGTAGTATAGTGTTGAAAATTTTGAGATATTTTTGTTATTTTGGTTGTTACATGTGTTAATCTTAGCTGTTGTGGGTAGATGACAACTATTATGCAGAACTCTGACAGGAGGCAAACCCCTCCAAAATTGAAGGAAATCTATATTCTTTCCAACCAAACCCAAAAGGTTCCTTTATCAGAGGTTGAAGGAGCAAGCCTTGTTGCAAGTGCTTCGCAACCCACCACTTGCAGTACTGACAGCTCAACCACAAGCCCAAATCGCAATATGCGAAGTAGCAATCCCACTAGTAGAAAGTGTAAACTTTATTATTACAAAACCTAACATTACTAGAAGATGGGAGCTAGAGTAGAATATGGTGCAGTTATTGCACACAAACGAGAAGTTCACATGCTTACCATAAGAGGACCCATAGGCTCATCTCTAGAATTTCCTATAGATCACAAATACTTACATCACACAGGACGTCTGATCGGAATGTGAGACTTACTCTGTTTCTATCCTCTTTGTTAAGGGAAGCCAAGAGGTGTCTTTCAGTTGACCCTACCAACTCTATCACTTCATGGGATGATTTGGCAAAAATGTTTCTTGCAAGGTTCTTTCCATCTGGGAAGGGGGCTAAATTAAGGAGTGAGATCTTGGATTTTAGGTAGATGACAGGTGAAGGCTTTAGATATTCATTCTAAGCCTTAATCAGGTTGGCGGCCAGTAATCCTTAGTGGACCAGTGAGTCCAATAAAAGATGCAGTGAAGAGATTCTAGAGGTTGATGGGATGACTAGTATACAAGAACAAATTGCAGCGATGAACAACTTTAGCCAATTAACCAATTTTTTTATGGGTCAAGCGTAAGTGCAAGCTCAAGTTCAGTGAGTTCAACAATCTTAGTTGTTCTGTGAAGCCTGTGGAGGTGATAATTCAGCAGATATGTGTAGAGCTAACTCAGAATCCACACATTTTATGGGAAACACAAGTAGAGACATAGGAAACCAAAATTTCGGGAACAACTATAGCCTAATTGGAGGAACCACCCAAATTTCTCATGGTAATATCATTGAGGGCCAACTAGATGGGATTAAAGAGATATTGAAGATATTAGTAGATGAGCGGCAAAATCAGTCAGCTACTGCGAAAAATCATGACTTGGCAATTTATAGTCTTGAAAGAAAGATGGGTCAGATTGCCGGAGTGCAGAATACTAGGGCCCAAGGAAGTCTACCTAGCGATGTAGATCCTAATCCAAAACCATTTAATGTTGTGGTTACAAAAAGTGGTAAGGATTTCCACAGAGGAGGCAACATTTGTACAACCAGGCCTTCAAACCCAAGGACTTTCACCCAGGCAGTACGAGGTCATGGTGCACAATTTTTTGGACATAGACTTCTGTTTTTCAACTCGTGAACAGATTTTCTCTCTCTTGACAAGAGAACAATAACTAGTGATAGTGAACTACAGATTTCTAATGAATTCTCACCTGGTCACATAATTTGCACTTTCACTAGTAGTAAAGTAGCGATGAGAAGTGAAGAAAGTTCCTTCGCACATTTAAGATGAAAAATATAACATTCAGCACAAAAGCACCAGAGTCAGAGCACTGATTAAAAAGGCTGCACTAGTGTTAAAGCATGGATCACAAGCTCCAAAAATGACGATTAGCCCCAATATAGCAAGGATCTCATAGCAACAGAGAATCTCAAATTACAGTTTGCTTCAACCTAGGAACAAGTCCAGCATGGAGTAACTTGTTTTATTTGTAGTTCTAATCTATACAATTGTTTTTCTTAGGGAATGACAAATTGTCTTGCAATCAAAATAAGCAACCACCTCAAGTTCAAAAACAAGGTGTTGGATATAGTACAGACGACAGACACAAAAGAACAGTCTGCCAACAAAACCAAGTGATCACAAAGTTTGGGCCAATGTTAAGTGATACATTTGCTCACATTAGACTTAATTTTAGTCTTGACATAAACCTGATCAAGAATCTTATGCAAGGGAAGTGAATCCCCCTTAGCATTTGCACGATATATGGGGCTATTCAATGCAAAAAAAGAAATGTTAGCACACACTAGTATCACAATGCAAATTGCCATCATATTTAATGATGGGACAGACTGTCTTCACTGAAATTTTCAAAAGAAATAGATGATCGAAAAAGTAAACAAGTTGCACTCCAATTTATCAAATGTAACTCCACGACGTTGTCTCAGTAAGAAAAATATTTTGAAACATCTCAAACATCACTTATAGCTATGAATATCAAATAAACTCCAAAATCATACAAAATTTGGAGCTATAAGATTACACAAAGGGGGGAAGAATAGATATTAAAAGAACATAATGGCACAAGACGACAATAATCTCAAGCTTTAGGACATTTTTTCTTTAATAATTAATATTGCATAAAATTGTATAGATGTGCAGAGTGAATGCAGAATGGGACCTATAGATTCAATCCATTGAATTCAGGTCTTCAAGACTAACAGTAGCTTCACACTACGAAAACACAAAAATGTTAGTCACAGAACACCACTTTCTTACCAAGACAAAAATCAAATTTTGATCCGTCTACACTCTATACACTGAACTCTTGATAGCTCTGTAAATTTCGGAAGCTTTCCATACAGGGTGATGGATAGCCTCCATTGTTTCAACCCATTCTTTCCATTTCATTTGTTGATCTCTACATCTATTACAACCATGAAAGGAGACTTTCAATGAAATGGAAAGAATGGGTTGAAACAATGAAGGCTATCCATCACCCTATATGGAAAGCTGCAGGAATTTACGGAGCTGTCAAAAGTTCAATTTATAGAGTCCAGGCAGATCAAAATTTAATTTTTGGGTAGGTAGAAAGGTGGTATTCTGAGACTAACACTTTTGTGTTTCCGAGGGGTGAAGCTAATGTTACTCTTGAAGACATGAATTCAATAATTTGAACCTACTTTATCCAAGACAATTGAAAATAATAAAATTTCAAAAGGACCATGCACAAAGATACATTGGGCTCCCTCCACCTATAGGAACATACCTTAGGAGGTTGGAATTCACAAACATCAAGAGCACCACAACATCAACCAAAAACAAGGCTTGAACAATTATTTAACCACAAAATATAGTAATATCAATTCCAAACCAAATAAGCCCTCACAGAGAGCAATCCCACAGATCGCTTCCAAATTAAAAAACTCCAAACGCTGGAAAACAATTGAAACCAGCAAACCCAACCAGATATAGATAAACAAAAAATTAAAGCAGACCTTGGTAACAATTATTGAGGTAACAGAGACAAATAGGGACTGGAGCAACAGTCGATCCAACACAACAACACGAAGAGTGATCAGAGTAAACTGATATTGCAATTAAAAAATTGTATATCTTCACAGATGCTGGATAAGATAGCAGAACAATCGAAATCCAGTCTACAAAAGAAAAAAATTGTCTAAAAGATCTTCGCCCTTTGCCGAAGGTGAGGGAAACTGGTAGCTCATGGATGAGTGACCCAAAGAAGAGAAAAAAAGAAAAGAAACGAAACCTTAACTTGGCTCTGATACTATGTCACTCATAAGGTATGGAGAATAATTTGTATATTACTCAAAGAGAACAAGGATATAAATACATGAAGAGAACAAACTAACTATGATGACTAAATATTCAAATCCCTAAAATTCAATTGTATTATCTATATCATTAATATTCGGATTTTGTAATACTAATAATACGGAGAAATAAGTTTGGGTAGGAGTACCAGGTAGAAATTAGCCGTGTTGAAAGAGGTGAAAATGTAATAAAATCAGTAGAAACAAATTAAGCATAGAATTTCGGTTGCTACAAGGAGAAAACCACTACAGGAACGCTAACGGAAGGTAGAGGGTGAAGAGGACACAAATGGAGCAATGACATGTATTCAAAACATATAGTGATCAAATATGACATGAGAAGAATCTTGCTAACTCTTAGCAAACAGGATCTGGTATCATTGTCGAGAGTACCCATTTTGCATTATAGAAACTACAGAAGGGGTCAAAGATGTCAATCGTTCAGTCACTAATCCAGATTGACTAAATGCAAGATTCTCAAAATGTAGCCATCATCGAAGACAATGAACATGTATAGATACAAACGTGATGAAATGGATAAAGATGATATTGCATTAGTTGAAGCTTTAAACTTGTGCAGCAAGTTCCCCGACATGGAATCAATTTTGCAAAACAGTCCATCAACACCAGCCGTTTAAATGAATGAACCATGTGAAGTCCAAGAGAGGGCCCAACATGAGCACAAAAGAGAGCTGAAATTTCAGCCCAAAGTGTGTTGAATTCTCTCCCAACAATGGCTGAGTATCACAACAATATAGAGCCCAAATATAAGATAAAGTCATGTGGGCTTTGGGTGCAAATTTGCCAATTTTCTCCTTATTCCTGTTAGCTAATTTTAGGAAGAAGTTTGATATTTGTTTTATATGTTTTCCTAATTTAAAGTTTCATAGTTTAAAAGTTTTCTAATTAAAAGTAGGATTTGAATCTCATGCTATTTTGAATAGGTTTCTCCTATATGTAGGGGTGGATTTTGTTATTTTCAAAAGACATGAATAATATTATTTGAGAGGTTTCTCTCCTTTACACCTCTGTGTATGGTGACTATGAATTTATCTTACAACATTATAAGAAACGATTCTTTAAAGTTAATTTAAATTCTTAACTTTATATCTTTAGTTTTATTAAAGTAATTAAAGAAGGTAATTAGTCGTTTATTAATCGTTGTCTCTAATTTCTTCGAAATAGAGGTCTACATAACTTTTGATCTAAGTTCTTGAATTGACTTTATTAGTATCATAATTAGTTTTAGTCTGCTAATTTTGAATACTAAGATAGCTCAAGTTCATAGCACTTCATTTTGAAATTTGGGAATTTTATTCTCGAATTTTACATATCTTTTAATTGCTTTCTTTAATCCTTGTTTCACTTTTACATTTTTTTTCTTGTTTATTCAAGTAACCCCATTTTTATAATTGAACCCTAGGGTTTCTCTATAAATGGCTCCACAATTCCTGATTAACACTCAATACTTACAATTTACATAAGCTTAAACTATAAAGCTTTTTGTTCTCAAGTTTACTTAAGCTACTTTGTTCCTAAGCAACAACACAAGCTCATAATTTAGATTCTAAATAAAAGTATTTATTATTGTTCTTGCACTCATTTATCGTTCCATTGTTGTCATCTATTTTATAATAAGGTCAATTTTATCCGTATGCCTTTAAACCACCCTTAGAAATTTAATTATACCATTTTACGCTAAAAAACATCATACAAAATGAAAAAAGAAGAACTAAACGGCACAACATATATATGCATGAACTAAAAGGCACAACATATACATGCATGACAACATTAATTCTTTTTTCCTAAAAGTAAAAGTTGAATAGCCGGAAACTATACAAAAAGTATAATTAGCTACAATTATTCACGTACGAAAAATGGTGAAAAGAATTAATTAATATGAGTGAAAATTCACTTGAGGGAAAAATATTACCTTGACACGGCCATCACCGGAGCTGATAGCAAAGAAGTTCAAAGAGTGACTAAAACAAGTCAAGATGTCCCTAATATTTCATGTTCCCATTGCTGAAATGAAGCTTACGTTAAGCACTTTGGCTTGTGGTGGCGTGTTGGACGGTGGAAAATGGGGGTGGCCGCTGAAAAGAGAAATAACAAAGTTTTATACTTGCGCACTGAAATAATGTGGCTTCAAATTTTTATACTTATATTTTGGTTTTTGTGGGTGGTTGGGGGAGGGCCGAACGGGGTTGTGCTTTATTTATGTACCTAACTCTTATTTAGTCACGGATTTCAAAGTTAAAATTCGAAATTTGAGTTTTTCAAATTAAGGTTTTGTGAATGGAAGTTTCAAAAATTCTAACATTGTTTTGACCTAATTTTTGGGAACTTGAAAATATTTGAAGATCAGATTTTTAAAATCTGATCAAATTTCACGGTCAAACATATATTTGAAAATGAATTTTCAAAACTTACTTCCAAAATTTTGTTAGAAATTTTACGGAAATACTATGTCATGGGATAGATGATTTGATCTTATTTATGTTGAGGCCAAGAACATGGGGTTAGCTACAAATATGGAGGTAGAGGTGAGAGCAGTCTGGGAAGCACTACAATTTTGCATCAGGAAAAATATGAATCATGTTCATCTAGGATCTAATTCCCTAGTATTGAAAAACATGATCACTAGTAGTTGGAAAATACCTTGTGAGTTAGCAGAAATGATGGAGGAAATACATGACATGGTGGGGAAAATCAGAGTACAGGTTTCACATAATTTTAGAGAAGCAAATCAATTGGCAGACTACAAAGCAAATTCAATAAAAAATAAATAAGAAATAAAGACATTTCAGAATTTCATACAGTTACCAAGTATGGGAAGAAGGATTCTTAACATAGATAAACAAAATATCCCTTCAGTTTGCATCAAGAAAAGGATAACTAACACTAACAACAATGGACATCATGCTTAGTTACAGATCAGAAGACACATTGTTCCACAACTATGATATGTACAGGTTAGATATTAGCTATGTTGGGAGAAAAAAAGATGTAAAGGAACCTATCATATTTCTAAGCTATGACAACCAGCAAAAAGGGACACAGGGACCAGCAAAAAAGATAGAGTATAGAGGCCAAATCTGATTTCAAAACAAGCTTCCAGCAAAAAGTTGAAGGGAGGGAGATACAAGATCTTCTTCTATTTTGCTTCACTTGCAAAATAAAGAGAATCAAAATAGGAATAGAAGCAACAGGGAAGATGGTAATAGCGAGTCACTTACACAAATTTGCATGGAGGAAGCACAAGGCACATACTCTCTTTCAATTTCTTCACGAACTCAGGCTTTCTAACCAGACAACACACCTACAAAGAAAACATTGTCAGCTGCGAAAAAGGAGCAAGAACGAGGCATAACTTTGAGAGATGATATTTCTAGCATCCATCATAAGTCGGACATGAAGGATGTTTATCACCCAAAGAAGGAGGAACATCAAGTCGGAGCAAGGGGACAATGACAAACATTGGGATAGAGGCGAGCTGAAAAAGAGGAGAGGAAGAGAAAGAAAGGAGAAAAGGATAGCTCATTTAGAAAACCCTAGTATTAGGGTAGTGCCTTTATCCACTTGGTTTTGCCAATTTGGGCCGATCAGGTTGAACCTTTTATTAATGATGTTTGGCCCAGTTATTTAATTAATAAGATGGATCTTGAGTCCAAATTTAATTTTTTTTTAAAATATCCCCAATACTTGAGGCATGTAAAAATACTATCTTTAAAGATATTTCATTTGATTGTATCCTTGTATTCAACAAGCTCTTCTTATATATACAAAAGTTAAAATCTAATAAAAAATCAAGTAGGAAAAATAAAATTCAGCATACTAGAATATATGAGGAATTAATATGTTTATATCTTCTCTTTTTCTCCCCAAGAGAGAATACAATAAGCATATATAGGTGTGAAAAAACTCAAAATGATCACAACAGGAGTAAATGAGATAGGTAATTATGGAAAAATATTACAAATATCAATTGCAACATTAATATTTGAATCAGAAGTAATGACCAATCTTTAATGGATAAATATAAAGATTAGCTATTAAGGCTATAAATGGTCTTTTCAAATGTAGTAATAGAAAAAATAATTATTTTGAGATACTCCTATTAAATAACATTTGTAAAACATTTATGGTCAAATACTAACTTAAATTGAAAATAAAAGTGCAATCCCTACTCCAGCTTCTTTAACCTTTTTCCCTTCATCATCTCATTTCCCCTTTAATTACTTCTTATGATTGAGTTTAATTAGATATGTTTGATCCTTATATAAGTTTGATTTAAGAAAAATAAAAATATTATCAAATATTGAACTTTAAAAATAAGAGATCCAACGCAAATTTATTATTTTTGAGATTTAGATTTTATTTCACTATTAAAAGTGATGAATTGCTATTAAAATTATGTATCAAAATCATATTCAAAATTTAAAATTAACTTGGATCAATTTTAAAATAAAAATATATTATTTAATTTCTTTTACATAATATATTATCGTGATTATCATAATTTGGATTATCAAGATTGCAATAGTAAATATTTGAAAAAACTAGTGTGACTCTCCAAGCATATACTGAAAATTTTGAAAGAATTATAGTATATATTTGAAAAAATTTATGTGACCTTCAAGTATTTATTGAAATCTTGAAGAATCAACATAACTTATTGTTAAAGCACCTACACTCACATTATTTTAAGTTTTGCCAAAATCATCCTTAAACTATACCTCAAACTTAAACTATATCCTTAAAGTAGTA